>NC_084628.1:50318496-50634444 GCF_033978795.1 Nerophis ophidion
CATCAGTGGAATTTGTCCCATCTGCACTGGCGGCTCTCTAAGGCTCCAAGATACCGCATAACACGCACATTTCATACCCGGCCTAATATAAACTGGACCAAAAAGCACATTCGTATCATTATCGGACCACAGATCATAAAAATCTAACTTCGGATCTTCAAGCGAAGACAAAGGTGTCCCCGTATGCGCTTTAACCGTATCATTCAGATTTGCTGCAAAAAGGTATAACACATCCTGGGAAAATATCTATAACCCTCCATTACAGGCTTAGGTGTGACATGTGGATTGGACGCCGCTATAGGCATATATGTACAGACATAGCAGTTTGAGACATTATGTGAGTCCGCTACACATTTGTCCTGGTGATTTTGGCCCTCAGCGCCTTCACCTGTGTCTGCAAACTAGTAGTGTTTCTCTAAAGATGTGATGCGAGGGAGGTGTGTGTAACCCTCGTCTCTGCAGCCGCGGATCCTGCCGTAGGAGCCAAAAGCGATTTTACAGCTCCTCACTCCTCTGCGGCCACCGCTACAGGGCCCGAAATCGCCTTGCATTGCGAAGCGTGGACCCACGTCGGCCGTTCTTCCACTTTCACTGCAGTGTGGGTGACGAGGAGAACTTGGAACGGGCCGAGCCAGCCTCATTGTTTCCAGCTCTTCCGTCTGAAGTTCTTGATAAGCACGAAGTCGCCCGGCACAATGGTGTGTAGAGGATGATCCGCTCGCCCCGGAAGCGCCAAGGAGACTTGCCTTCGAATATTAGCAAAACACTTTGTTAAAGATATGCAATATCTTACCAGTCCGTGTTCACAGAGGGTCGTCTCAATTGGCGGTCCTGATGGTCCTATCCCCACATTAGGGGGGACTGCAAACAGAATCTCAAAAGGTGACAGGTTATGACGCGTGCACACCCGCATACGCATGTACATGACAACTATCCGCAAACATTTAGGCCAGCTGAGCTTAGTCTCTTCACAACATTTGGCAAGTTTTAATTGAATTGTTCCGTTTCCTCTTTCAACAGCACCTCCGGATTGTGACGGTAGCTGCAATGAGTTCTCAAATCAATTTGCAAATAATCAGACAATTGCTGTATCACCTCATTTACAAAATGTGAACCATTGTCACTCCATAACTTCTTCGGAATGCCCCACTTTGCCACAATTTCAGTTAAAAGTGCTTTTGCCACTGCAGCGGAAGAAGCATGTTTCGCTGGGAAGGCTTCTACCCATTCTGAAAACATATCAACCATCCATCCACCCATCCATTTTCTACCGCTTATTCCCTTTTGGGGTCGCGGGGGGCGCTGACGCCTATCTCAGCTACAATCGGGCGGAAGGCGGGGTACACCCTGGACAAGTCGCCACCTCATCGCAGGGCCGACACAGATACACAGACAACATTCATACTCACATTCACACACTAAGGACCATTTACACATCACTAGACAATATTTTTTCCCTTCACTGGGTGTAAGTTCAATGAAATCCATCATGACATGCTCAAAAGCCCTACTAGGCGGTGGGTGTGCTGCTTGTGGTAATGGTCTAAGTTTACCTGGATTATTTTGAGCACAAATCAAACAACTTTTACAGAGATGTTCTGTGAAAGCGTAAAAGCCCTTAGTAAACCAGAATTGCTGTACTGCTGGACACATCCCTCCCTTTGACACATGGTCCAACCCATCACTCAATTTCACATAACAATCAAACAAGCCTTTAGGAAGACAAGGCTTCCCATCCATCCATCCATTTTCTGCCGCTTATTCCCTTTGGGGTCGCGGGGGGCGCTGGTGCCTATCTCAGCTACAATCGGGCAGAAGGCGGGGTACACCCTGGACAAGTCGCCACCTCATCGCAGGGCCGACACAGATACACAGACAACATTCATACTCACATTCACACACTAAGGACCATTTACACATCACTAGACAATATTTTTTCCCTTCACTGGGTGTAAGTTCAATGAAATCCATCATGACATGCTCAAAAGCCCTACTAGGCGGTGGGTGTGCTGCTTGTGGTAATGGTCTAAGTTTACCTGGATTATTTTGAGCACAAATCAAACAACTTTTACAGAGATGTTCTGTGAAAGCGTAAAAGCCCTTAGTAAACCAGAATTGCTGTACTGCTGGACACATCCCTCCCTTTGACACATGGTCCAACCCATCACTCAATTTCACATAACAATCAAACAAGCGTTTAGGAAGACAAGGCTTCCCATCCATCCATCCATTTTCTGCCGCTTATTCCCTTTGGGGTCGCGGGGGGCGCTGGTGCCTATCTCAGCTACAATCGGGCAGAAGGCGGGGTACACCCTGGACAAGTCACCACCGCATCACAGGGCCAACACAGATAGACAGACAACATTCATACAAAGCTTCAGGCGTCAGGGCCAAACCCGGCTCCATCCCGGAAAACAGCACCAGAATTAGCCCATGCCTGTCGTTCCTCGCCCACAAACAACTCGGCACTTGCGCCAACAAGGAGGAAATCTCAGTCGGAGAAGTCACCGCAGTCAAAGTCAGGTGTGCGTCATACTTTTCGTCAGTCGGAGATGCTAATTGCACCGAACGTAGCAAATGAATTTTTGCCGCATAATTAATTCTATATGCATCAACTGCTTGTGAATAGAATACATTTTTTCCCGCGTGCACACGGTTGCCAATCCTTTGCCAAAAAACAGTCATGCATAAAAGGATTTAAATCCCGCCAATTATCAGATTTAGCTTTTGCTATCGGAATGTGCGGACTGGAATTTTCCACATGATCCAATATTTCTTGTGATGGAGTTAATTTTACTGCAACTGCACATTTGCATCCATCAAAATAGACGTCATTAATAAACAAACTATCATTCAAACCATGATAGAATGAAGCTTCATATTCTTGGTCCGGACCTTCACGAACATGTGACACACAATACATGCTTTCAGATTCAATTCTGTCAGATACTGGATTCAAACAGGGTGATATTGTGCTCTCTAGATCCTGCAAAGCAGTGGTCGTTACCCACCACTGATAGATATAGAGCGGACAATTCACCTCCAATGAGACAAAATTCGACCCATTTGCATTCCTCTCCACTTTGAGGCCTTCTGGCATCGGAGTGATTCCGATACCCCATTTTAACATTAAATCACGACCCAACAGATTGATTGGACAAAGATCAGACATTAAAAACAAATGTTTTGTTGTCATTGTACAATCAGCTGTCGCCCATGTACAACGAATTGGTATTGAAAACTTTTCTAGACAGTTTGCCCACTCGCACTAGTGGAAAACATAGTTCTACCACTCAATTTTGTAGAGAATTCACTCGTTTGAATTACGCTGTTTGTCGCTCCAGAATCGACAAGAAACGTCAATGACCTTCCACCCACATCACACACAATCATCGGCATTTTCTTATAGGCTAAGTCCTCACAAAAAGCATACGTCCCAACCATTGGCTGTTCACGCTCTTCTAATTCCCTAATTCTGTCCTGCACCTTAGCAAGCAGCAATGTATCAGTAAAAGCAAGTGCGTCTTCGTTGCGGTTAGCGGTTAGTATGGTGTTGTCGTGAGAAGGTGTGGGTGCAACACTTATCTGTTTCGTTGTCTCAGGTCCCGAGCCGGTCAGTCAATCTGAATTGTTTCTGAGTTGGCCTCCATCCGCTCTGCCCCAATAGTCCCGCTGTCCATCCCGTTTATTCTCAGGACAGTCTCGCCTCCGGTGACCTTCCTTTCCGCACGTGAAACAATAGTTACGGCCACGTCCATCTTTCTTCTTGCCTCCATCCCGCGTTCATTTCACAGTGGCAGTCCTCAAAGTGTTCAAAAATCAGTCCTTGGTGGGGTCCCACAAGTCCCCCATGTCCCAAAAATGCAAAAAAATGAATAAAAAAAACAGGGGCTGGATTTGGACCCCGGCGTGCCATAGCTTGGACACCTATTTCAAAAATTGCCCCCGGAGTTTCCTTGGAGTTCATAGAGAGCAAATCTAGCAGAAAAATTGGCATTTTAATCAAAGAGAGGGAGTTTGGAGGGGGCAAAACGTCCCGCGTGCACCTCTGCTGCTATCTTTGCCAACTGCTCCGGTCCCAGATGCACCAGCAGAAGTTTTTGTATTTCTGCTCCTGTGGGACGCCATGCCCGACAGAAAGCCTGGAATGCGGCTGCAAGCGCGTCTCCAGCTCTGTGTGGTGACGGCCAGTCTCTGATCGCTTCACGCATTTCCTGGTCCATCTGGTGTAAGACCAAAGCGGGAGTCCCTTGCGGTCCTGGATATTCCATCATCGGAGCCTGGAAGGTTCTGCCACTTCTCAGAGTCCTGCCAGCACTGTCCTCACTCAGAGACATTTTATTTAGGGACGGCGTGGCGCAGTGGGAGAGTGGCCGTACGCAACCCGAGGGTCACTGGTTCAAATCCCACCTAGAACCAACCTCGTCATGTCCGTTGTGTCCTGAGCAAGACACTTCACCCTTGCTCCTGATGGGTGCTGGTTGGCGCCTTGCATGGCAGCTCCCTCCATCAGTGTGTGAATGTGTGTGTGAATGGGTAAATGTGGAAGTAGTGTCAAAGCGCTTTGAGTATCTTGAAGGTAGAAAAGCGCTATACAAGTACAACCCATTTATCATTTATCATTTATTCACTTCGTTGGTCACATGTTGAATTGATGAGCCCGATGCTCCTTGATTGTCATCCTGATGTGAGTGGGAGGACCCCGCCGGGGCTGCTGCGCCGTGCCCCGAGACTGCCCGCTGGTAGTTAGTGGGCGAAAACGGCGTTGTGAGGGGTAGAGTTGGGAGCTGCTGAAGCTGGAGCTGGAGGGGTGACATCGGCGGGTGCTGTTGTTGGTGCTGGTGCTGCTGCTGCTGGTCGTAGTGCGGGGGCAGAGTGGGGTAAAGTGGCGTCCAGTCCTCAGAAACCCTTCGACTGCGACTCAGGCCCTGAGATTGGCTCGAAAACAGAGTACTGGGAAAAATATCAGTTGCAAGATCGATCTTTTCTTTATTTTCTGCTTCACTCATCTAATGTTTCTTTATGTTGTTCAAACAATTCAAATCTTTCACACGCGCAGTCTTTCCCTTTCGCATGTTGACCTCTTGTAGCGCTAACTTTTCTTTCATTTTACTCAATTGATTCATCCTAAATGAACCAGTCTTGGGAAATCCCAATTCATTCACCCATACTTTCACACACATTAGGGCTCCCTCTACATATTTTCTTTCATTGTGCACATACATGGGAAATCACAATCGAATACCTCAGGCTTAACTTTCCTGGACTACATATTCGAGCTCGTTTTAATTTTCCGCTCTTTTTGTTTAAACTTAACATACTAAAATGTGTGTTGTTTCTTCCGGCCTCTAACCGGGCATACACTCACGGCCTTATAGACACTGTTAATCATCGGGACTCTAACCCATTAAAATTTATGATGAGACGGCTCCAACCCTAAATCCGTGTTATTTCTTCCGGCCTCTAACCGGGCATATAGATACGTTTTTATGAAGACACGGCTACTTTCATTGGGACTCCAACCCGGCATTAAAATCGGGACTCTAACTCAGGGACTCTAACCCAGCGCTACATTTTGGGACTCTAACCCGGCGCTACAATTGGGACTCTAACCCAGGGACTCTAACCCAGTGCTACAATTGGGACTCTAACCCAGGGACTCTAACCCAGCGCTACAATTGGGACTCTAACCCAGGGACTCTAACCCAGCGCTACAATTGGGACTCTAACCCAGGGACTCTAACCCAGCGCTACAATTGGGACTCTAACCCAGGGACTCTAACCCAGCGCTACATTTTGGGACTCTAACCCATTGACTCTACCCCAGCGCTACATTTTGGGACTCTAACCCAGCGCTACAATTGGGACTCTAACCCAGGGACTCTAACCCAGCGCTACAATTGGGACTCTAACCCAGGGACTCTAACCCAGCGCTACATTTTGGGACTCTAACCCATTGACTCTAACCCAGCGCTACATTTTGGGACTCTAACCCAGCGCTACAATTGGGACTCTAACCCAGGGACTCTAACCCAGCGCTACAATTGGGACCCTAACCCAGGGACTCTAACCCAGTGCTACAATTGGGACTCTAACCCAGGGACCCTAACCCAGCGCAACAATTGGGACTCTAACCCAGGGACTCTAACCCAGCGCTACATTTTGGGACTCTAACCCAGGGACTCTAACCCAGCGCTACATTTTGGGACTTTAACCCAGGGACTCTAACCCGGCATTAAAAATCGTAGGGAGACGGAAAAAGAACGGCTAATTTCCCATGTATGAAACATATAAATCACTCAAGCTTTGTCACACAAAAAAACCTTTTGTGGAATCGTCTTTTGTTTGAAATTCAAATGTCAGAGATTCGTCTTAAAATTTCAGTCAGGATGATTCAATTAATTTACCGTTACGATGTTGCAGCGGGTTAAACGTGATCTCGAAGAGACGGCCGTCCGATTCGCAGGGGCCTCGAAAACTCTCCCGTCCTTTCAAATTTCTGGGAAGGAGAAGTCAGCTTTTTTGTGCTGCCGGGTTGATTAGTCCATTTCAGCGGCCTCTGCCAACGGGAACAGCGATCTTCTTGGGATCCCGCTTCTGCACACCAACTTGTCGTGGAAATTTCCTAAAGACGATCCTTTAGTGACAAATAGCTTTAAAATAATTTATCAAAGTAACAAACAAATAATAACAAGCTTTGCAAAGCGAGACCAAACCAGAACGACACATCCGTTCGTTCCAGCTTGTTCTAAATCTTTTAGAATATGTCATGACAATTATACATTCTCAGAAGTCCCACCCTCCATGCTCATTTACATACAGTACACCAGTGGAATGAATACCCAAAGTCCTGTGAAGAAGGAGAGGGTGTCGTTTGCCCAGAAGGGGAGGGGGGTCACTCGGGAAAGGGCAACAGTTTAGCACGGGGGGGTACCAGGGAGAGAAAACACACATGTCCAGGTCAACTAAAGTCCACATGTCACATCAAAGACACAGGAGCCAGACCTTGATCAGATAAGAGATCTCCTGCTGAGTGTCACATTTCTGAGTCTAATAAACAACTTTTGGTACCCAGTTCAAAGAAAATCATCTATTTAAACGAGTATACGTATTTTTTTTATCACACTGTCCTAGGTAAATACATTATAATAATAATAATGGATTAGATTTATATCGCGCTTTTCTATTATTAGATACTCAAAGCGCTCACAGAAAAGTGGGAACCCATCATTCATTCACACGATGGTGGTGGTAAGCTACATCTGTAGCCACAGCTGCCCTGGGGTAGACTGACGGAAGCGTGGCTGCCAGTTTGCACCTACGGCCCCTCCGACCACCACCTATCATTCATTCATCATCTATTCACCAGTGTGAGCGGCACCGGGGGCAAGGGTGAAGTGTCCTGCCCAAGGACACAACGGCAGCGATTTGGATGTCAATAGGTGGGAAGCGAACCTGCAACCCTCAGGTTTCTGGCACGGCCGCTCTACCCACTACGCCATGCCGCCCCCAACTGCCAACCACATGTACTCTGCCTCACATGTGGATAAAGCAACAGTAGCTTGTTTTCTTGTTTTCCATGAGATTAGAGAGCTACCTCCGCTTAGACTAGCACAATAACCTGATGTGCTTCTCCTGTCAGACACATCTGAAGCCCAGTCAGCGTCACTGTACACTCTCAATCCCAGTTTTTCACTTTCATTTCTTTTGAAACATAACTTGTTTTCTGCTGTACCTTTGAGGTATCTAAAGACATATTTTACTGTGTTGGCTCAGCAAAGTGTTGGGATAACTTCCTGACCACAAAACTTCTGTCTGGACGTGTGCATGTGGACAAGTAAATTAGGCTTCCAACTGCCTCCCTGAACCTTCTTTGATCTGTCGTTTTGTCTGCAACATCTGTGTACTCTAGTTTTGGTTCACATGGAGTCTCTCTGGACTTGCAATTTTGCATTTCAAATCTCTCTAAGATGTTGTGAACATATCTCTCTTGAGACATTGTGACTTTACCATTTGTTTGGTCAAAATCTATTCCCAGAAAATGTTTCAATTTTCCTAGATCCTTCATTTTGAATCTTTCAGTGAGCATCATTTTCACACTGTTGAGTACACCATTGTTTTTAGATGCTATGATGAGATGGTCTACCCATACTAGTAAAATCACGTTCTCATAATACTTCTCTCGTAAGTACACACAATGATCAGCAGAATTTTGTACAAAACCATTCTCAGTTAGACATGTGTGCAACATTGCATTCCAATTTCTACCGGACTGTTTCAAGCCGTAGAGAGACTTGTGCAATTTACACACTAGCTTTTCACCTGTGACTGATTCTTTGTCGTAGCCTTCTGGCTGTTCGATATGAATTTCACAATCGATCGGAGCGTGAAGATAAGCAGTCTTCACATCAAGCCGGTGCAGCACTAGCTCCTCTTGTGCCGCCTTTTGCATGATCACCCTCACACTTGTCATGTCTGCTGTGGGTGAAAATGTCTCTTTGTAGTCAGTTCCCTTTTCTGACTGTAGCCTTTTGCTACGAACCTCGCTTTGTATTTATCTGTTCCGTCAATGTCACTCTTGAGGCCATAGACCCATTTTCCCCCCACTGTCTGGTGGCAAATGGGTGAGGGTAAAGGTGTCGTTTTCCTCCAGTGACTTTACCTCATCATCCATAGCATTTTTCCACTGCCCTGATTTGTTTGACATTATCGCTTCCTTGTAGGTTTGAGGAATGTCACATACTGCTCTGTAGCAAGAGTCCACGCATGTTACAAATGTGTCCAATGTTTTCAAAGTCCTGTAAGTGAACCGGCCTCCTCCTGGTTTGTGGTGGGTTCCTTCCGTTTACAGTGTCAGGGACTCTGTGCGTTCAGTCTGTTCAGGTGAAGTCTGAGAAACACCCTGTAAACCTTGATCTGGTACATTTTCAACCTTGTCATCATCAACACAAATTTCTCTTTCATTAACCCTGGGGTTTACATCACCATACCCCGTGTATGACTCACATGTTTGTGTTTCTTTTTCTGTTGCAGTTTTGGTTGTGAATTTTACCAATCTGTGTTTCTGAACTTTCTCTTGTTCTGGGTAGTACACTAGGTAGTCTGGGCAGTTTTTATCATAACCCACAAAAACACCCTGCTCACACCTGGAGTCTAGCTTGCCCTTGGCTTGTTGCTGGTAAGCATAGCACACTGATCCAAATTTTTGCATTTTGGAAATGTCAGACAGGAAAAACCCGAGGAAAGGTTTTTGACAGATTCTATAAAGAATTCTTTGAACTCATTTGAGACTTGAGTACAATCAGTAATGATTTTGTCTCCTACTGTAGTTTATATTGGGTTTGGGTGGTGTTACCCTCTGGGTTTAATAGGTTGTGTAGTAGTTTCCAGATCATTTTGCCATTTCCTTTGGCCTCTAAAATCATGTGGATGTAATAGTTTGATTGGGACATTCCGAGATGTTTAACTACTTGATTACGTAAGTCTTTAAATATTTTCGAATCTGTCACTACGAGTTTTGATAAAAGTTTTTGAGGCATAATCTCTTATTTTCATTAATTTCCGGATATCATAATTTTTTCGCTTTCTAATATATTGATCAATAATGTGTCCGATAGTAGACATTAGCTGATTACAACAGGCGTGTACTTGGTCATGTTGTTGGAGCTCGTCTCAAGTAAGACCCTTTAATTCGTTTTCAAATGCAGTTGTTGATTGGTGAGGGATCTCAAGTTTAAAAGTTTTCTGATCTTGACTTTTAAACCTCGTCAGACGTTTCTTTGTGGGTTTTCTTGCAGCTAATGTCAGATTATCATCTAACAAGCCGGTAACTAGATTTTATGATTCTGTCAGGCTTGTTTGTGAGGATTACTCAAGATACTCAATTAGTGTCTGAGTGTTTTTAGTGATACATGTGGGGTTTCTATCTTCTGACTAAAGTCATGTTTAGATGTGAGGTCTTTTAGTTTTTTTCTGCAGTGTTTATCTAGCCAGTTTAAGTTGAAGTCTCCGAAGACAGGTACTTCACTGTTATTCTTAAAATTCTTAAACAGTACATCTAAGTCTTCGCATAGCATTGCAGCGCACGCAGATGGAGGGCTGTATACCACCAATACATTGAATTGCATGTTTTGTGATAGTGTGACATTGATACATAAACATTCAGTAGATATATCAGCAGTCAGGGGAATTTCCCTTGCATTAAGTAAGTCTTTGACATATATCAGTACCCCCCCCCCCCCCCCCCTCCCCTTCCTACAGTTCGGTCCCTTCTAAAACATTTATATCCCGGAACACTGATTAAGCTGGTTAAAATGTTATCATGCAGCCACGTTTCACTTATGCATAGAGAATCAAGATTAGACTCGGACAGTAATAATCTGATTTCATCACACTTGGGAACTAGGCTTCGGATGTTTAAGTGACCTCCCAAAATACCCTTGGGTTTCACTGCAGGATCCCAAATCACTTTAGCAGGATTAACAGTATGAAAAAGCAGTCTGTTTCTGCTTCGTCTGTGCTTGTGTTTGGATTGTTCTTTTTTCACCTTTTATAGAAGCCAGGCGGTGGAAACTGACACATTGACTCTGAAACAAAAAACGGATCGAGTCTGTTGCCGTGGCGCTACCGTTCCACATCCAGTGGAAATCCTGGTTACACTTACAAACGTTGCTTGGCGAGATCAATGAAGAAACCTTACTTCGGGTTCAAGGCACGAAGGAAAAGGAAATACACTTTCAAACCAGAGCACTCGCAGTGAGCAAACTCGACCACACGATGGCGTCATAACAGCGACAACAATGCAGAATACAGATTTACACTGTAAACGACTTAATCTTTTCTCCAAGTTTATACATCAGTAACTGACATCAAAATCCCAGAGGGCGCTAGAGCCTATCCCAGCTGCACTCAGGTTAAAGGGAATTTATTGCAATATAGATTTTAGGCCATATTGCCCATCCCTCGTAAAAAGTGGTCTTATTTTCCTCTTAATAATGTTGTGAAGAGCAGTGTGCTGGTTTTCAGGCCAATTCATATAATAACTTGTTTTTTTTAAGTTCATGTGAACTTACTGTCTGAATCTGGACATTTCGCAAGCATGTTTGTCATTTTGTGTCCTGCAGATGTCTGTGAAGAACAAGTTCTGCCTGAAAAACAGGAGTGTAGCTTCAGGATGGTGAAGGAGGATCCATCGAAGAGGAAGACCAGGCTCCACGGACCCTCTGGCGTCTCCTTTTCCTCTTTGACACAGACCCTTCCCTGTAAAAAGGAAGAGGAAGACTCACTGACGCCCCACATTAAAGAGGAAGAGGAGGAACACAACATCAGTCCAGAGGGAGATCATCTTGAAGGACTGGAGGAGTTCCCAGTGACTGGTGTCCCTGTGAAGAGTGACGATGATGAGGTGAAAGGTGAAAGTGAGGAGAGGGGAGGGGGGGAGCCTCCAAGCAGCAGCTCAACACAACACATGACAACAGAAGCTGATGGAGACCACTGTGGAGGATCACAAGCAGACAAGCTCTTAGCTCCACTATCAGATAGTGAGGACACAACGTCACACTCTCCTGACACTGATGATGAAGACTCTAAAGATGATAAGACATGTCACACTGACAACACTCACTTCACATCTTCTCACTCTCACAAAACTTTTAAATACCATTGTAGTCTGAAAGTACACATGAGAATACACACTGGAGAAAAACCTTATGTCTGTTCAATCTGTGGTAAAGGTTTTGTTGAAAAGCAGAGTTTGAAAAAACACACAATATTACACACTGGTGAAAACCCTTTTATCTGTTCAATCTGTGGTAAAGGTTTTGTCGAAACTCACAAATTGAAAGAACACATGAGAACACACACCGGTGAAAAACCTTTTTCTTGTTCAATCTGTGGCTTATCTTTTTCAAGGAAGCAACATTTGAAAGTACACATGAGAACGCACACTGGCAAAAAACATTTTTCCTGTTCAGTCTGTGGTAAGGGTTTTACAAATGGTCACAATTTGAAAGTACACATGACAACGCACACTGGAGAAAAATCTTTTATCTGTTCAATCTGTAGTAGAGGTTTTGTTCTAAGTAAGTATTTGAAAGTACACATGAGAATGCACAGTGGAGAAAAACCTTTTTCTTGTTCAATCTGTAGCTTATCTTTTTCAAGGAAGGAACATTTGAAAGTACACATGAGAACACACACTGGCAAAAAACCTTTTTCCTGTTCAACTTGTGGTAAAGGTTTTACACAAAGTCAGAATTTTAAAATACACAAGAGAACACACATTGGAGAAAAACCTTTTTCTTGTTCAATCTGCGGTAAAGGTTTTACACAAAGTCAGAGTTTGAAAGAACACATGAAAATACACAGTGTAGAAAAACCTTTTTCTTGTTCAATTTGTTGTAAAGATTTTTTAAATCGACAGTCTGTGAAAGTACACATGAGAACACACACTGGTGAAAAACCTTTTCCTGTTCAAACTGTGGTAAAGGTTTCACACAAAGTCAGGATGTGAAAAAAACAAGAGAACACACACTGGCGAAAAATCACATTCCTGTTCAATCTGCAACAGAAGCTTTTGTTGACGATCAAAGCTTGTAGCACACATGAGAAGACACCCAGGAGAGAAAGTGTTGAGTTGCAGTGTGTGTGGTGAAAGATTGTCTTCTAAGTACCAGTGTAAGAAACACAAGTGTGCTGGTGAGAACAGCAGCAGCAAATGAAACTGCAGGATTTGAAATAAACTGTCCAGACTTTCATTTGGACTTTCTAACAACATCAGCACATCAATCAAGTACATGCATTAATGTACTTTTATTAAATATTGAACAAAATAATTTGACTGAAAATGTGAGTGTAAACAGTACAAGACATATTTTATATACAAAAAACATTTTATTTGTAGATATATGCATAATACAATTTTAGACTTATTCATAATAGTTTTTTATAGGCGTTTGAAATATTGAAGAATTACATATTTGTATTTGTAATTGTTGATAACCCCATAGATTATCACCTTTATATGATATACATATGTACTGGTTCACATCTGAAACATCTTCTGGACCACTTCAGGAAGCATATTATTATTTACTTTATACATCATTTGAACAGTTGTCTTTTATACAATTTTAAAATCTGTGACTTTATGAATCATTTGTTGGGTCTCTGTAATCCATGTTATTAATAATCTTCATTACTCTCTTTTGTAATAAGATGATTGTGTTGTGATTATTTTATATGTATGTCCCCAGACCTTTATGTAATATAAACGTGAGAGAAAATGGCAGATTATTTTTGTGAAGGGATTTTTTTTTTTACAAACTTACATTTGTGGAAATATCAAATAAATCCAGTATTGTGTTTGAAACATTTTTATGGTTTTTTTTCTTTTTAACATCCCCAAAACAATATCAATATCAATCAAAGTTTGTCGTTTTGGCAAAAGCCAATATTATACATAGATTTACTTTGCATACATTCCCTATCACAGAACGAACAAGTGTTGTCTTCAATTGCAATTCAATATCCTAAAAATGATTTTAAGTGGTCAATTCCGGGGTTGTTTTTTTTCCAAAATGAACCCCTTTGCCTTTGGAAGATTGGAAACTTTCAAGTTCTATTTTTTTTTAATATACTATTGAAGAAATAGTAAATAATTACAAAAGATGGTATGCTGTATTTAGAATGTTTTTTACAAAAGCCTTTTATTTTTAGTAATTTAGTGATTTAGGGCTATATAAGTAAACATTGATTGATTGATTGAGTAATTATTTTTATTTGCAGGATGTAGTTAATGAAATCTTCAATTCATAAAATACTTTTCTCACTCAATAAGTGCATAAGCGACCAAATGCCTTTTTCAAACCATTGCTGTACAAAGATGGATTTGTTTCTCATTTTAATATAAGAACAATTCCATAGTGGAGTATTGTGTGTGATGAAGTTGTGTTTGTAAATTAGTTTCCAGTACAACAACACTACTCTAGCCTTGACTGGAGGGCAAAGCAGGTCTAAATAGCAACTGGCCTATTGACAGTCCAGGTGTGGCCAGGTGCCAATCAGCCGCATCTGAGGGGAAACAGCTCTCAGAGAGACAAGCAGGAAACTGAACCAAAATAAGAGCGCTTACAGGAAATAAAAACAAACACAGAGGAGAAAACCTAACTAAACTGTCAGTGACAAATTTGACAAATTTATTAAAAAAACAAAACTTCTATCGATATTTGCAGTTGCGGCATTTTGTTAATATGAAGGTGAAAAATGTAACAAAGACCAGCATTTGTTTCATTGAACTGTTTACAAAAGTTTACAATGCAGAAATTATTGATAGAAGTGTTTCATGTTTGTATAGGAAATCATATTTAACTTCATATGTTAAAACAAAATGGGAGAAGGAAGGAGGGATAACTACATCTGAGGAAGAATGGACAATAAAATGGAGATATCAATGAACTTGTAGCAGCTCACCCAAGTGGAGAGTTTGGCTGGGAAAGTTTTATTCCACCTTCTCAGAAGTCTCAGTATGATAACAACTCCCCTGCCTGTTGGACAAATTGTGGGAATCTAAAGGCAAACCACTAGCATGTTTTCTGGGACTGCTCTGCCATAAAGGACTATTGGAAAGAGATACACCAAGCTCTACAGGATATTTTCAAATCACCCCTTGAAAGTAACATTCTGTTTTTCACACATCGCACCTCAGGATTGGCTGAAAAAAGAGAAATACTTCATGAATATCCTACTAGTGGTTTGTAAAAAGAGCATTACCAGGAAATGGATATTACAGGAGAGCCCAACTTTGAAGAAATGGATGGAAATCACAATGGACATTTATAAAACACAGAAGATAACAGCTTTTATTATTTATAAACTAGAGATATTTACTTCATACTGGGAATACTGGCTCCATTATGTCACGCCACATAAGCCTGATTTTATTTTTTCCAATTCGTGATTAAACTGTTATTTTTTTTTTTAAAGATGACTCCCTATATGTACATAGTTTTTTCTATTTATTTATTTACTAACTGTTCATATTCTTTCATTTTTTTTATTATTATTATCGTTATTATTGTTAATATTACTTTGGTTAGTTTTTTTTTCTTTTTTTGCTGATTTTCTGTGAGTGTTTTGCTGGATTTCAGCAGTTTGTTTTGTTTGCTTCATAGAAAAGTTGCTCTGGGTTTTTGTTCTTTTATCAATAAATATCCCTTTTTTCACTGCACGGTGCCACCTCGTTCTTCTGCATCTTAAAAATAACGAAATGATTGTAACTAGCATTCCCAATTTCCAGTTTTTGGTGAACTCTTGTGAAAAATCCACTCTCATGTTACTCTTTATAGTTAATTCATTTTTAAATTAATAAAATACTAACTGAGTCCTGCTGCTAGTTCACTTTTTGTGGTGTCATTTTGCTACCTGTTTAGGAAATTATATGTTCTTAAATATATAAAAAATCTTCCATATTGGCAGCTATAGTGATTCATTTATTCAGCAGAGCAATACTGTTAGGAGCTGAATTAGATGGAACCCAAGGATGCAGAGACATATTGTTTGTAGACAAGATGTATTCTTTTATTCTGGGCGCAAGGAGGATGTAGCCACAAAAACATAAAGCGATGGTGGAGCACAAAAACACAGCATAAAAACTACTAAGATAAATACCAAAACTAAACCAAAAGCGCTAGTAAAGACTGGGAATAATACTGACAGATAAGATAAAAAATAAAAGAGCAAAGTACAAAAATAAATCTCTAGACGAAGCTAGGAAACATACTTCAAGAATGAAGTAAAACAGAAACACAAAATTATAAACTGAAAGCGTTAGTCGGAGCTGGATAAACAGGCAAACCTGCAAGATGCACGAGCAAAAACAGGAGGGTTTAGCAAGTGAGACGAGAAGGACAGTCATGCGTGAGGAACAGCAGTAACCACAAAGTACCGGCGCTAAGCAGCCAGTTAATAAAGGCACGCTAATCTTTGATTGATTGATTGATACTTTTATTAGTAGATTGCACAGTACAGTACATATTCCGTACAATTGACCACTAAATGGTAACATCACCATTAAGTTTTTCAACTTGTTTAGTCAGGGTCCACGTTAATCAATTCATGGTACAAATATATACTATCAGCATAATACAGTCATCACACAGGTTAATCATCATAGTATATACATTGAATTATTTACATTATTTACAATCCGGGGGGTGGGATGAGGAGCTTTGGTTGATATCAGTACTTCAGTCATCAACAATTGCATCAACAGAGAAATGTGGACATTGAAACAGTGTAGGTCTTACAGTAGGATATGTACAGCCAGCAGAGAACATAGTGAGTTCAGATAGCATAAGAACAAGTATATACATTAGAAGTACATTTGATTATTTACATTAGGTTATTTATAATCCGGGAAGATGGGATGTGAATGGAGGAGGGTATTAGTAAAGGGTTGAAGTTGCCTGGAGGTGTTGTTTTAGAGCGCTTTTGAAGGAATATAGAGATGCACTTACTTTTACACCTGTTGGGAGTGCATTCCACATTGATGTGGCATAGAAAGAGAATGAGTTAAGACCTTTGTTAGATCGGAATCTGGGTTTAACGTGGTTTGTGGAGCTCCCCCTGGTGTTGTGGTTATGGCCGTCATTTACGTTAAGGAAGAAGTTGGACATGTACTTCTGTATCAGGGAGGTGTCGCGGATTTTATAGACTAGGCTCAGTGCAAGTTGTTTTACTCTGTCCTCCACCCTGAGCCAGCCCACTTTGGAGAAGTGGGTTGGATTGAGGTGTGATCTGGGGTGGAGGTCTAAAAGTAACCGGATTAGCTTATTCTGGGATGTTTGGAGTCTAGATTTGAGGGTTTTGGAGGTGCTGGAGTACCAGGAGGTGCAAGCGTAATCGAAAAAGGGTTGAATGAGAGTTCCCGCTAGAATCCTCAAGGTGTTTTTGTTGACCAGAGAGGAGATTCTGTAGAGGAATCTCGTTCTTTGGTTGACCTTTTTGATCACCTTGGTTGCCATTTTATCACAGGAAAGATTAGCTTCTAGAATGGAACGTAGGTAGGTGATCTCATCCTTCCTGGTGATAACAATGTCACCCACTTTTATAGTGAAATCAATGACCTTCTTAAGTTTGATATGGGACCCAAATAGGATGGATTCCGTTTTACCTAAGTGTATGGATAGCTTGTTGTCAGCGAGCCAGGTGCAAATATTGAGGAGTTCATCACTGAGGATTTGTTCCACCTGTGACTTGTCCTTGCCGGATACCAGCAGGGCCGAGTCATCCGCAAACTGTAAGAATTCACAGTGGCATGCTGATGGCATGTCATTTACGTATATTAGGAACAGTAAAGGTCCTAGTATACTGCCTTGGGGGACTCCACAGCTTACTGAGAGGGGAGGGGCACCTCTACCACCTGTTTCTTCCCCTCCAAGTAAGATTGCATCCAGCTTGATGAGGTTTCATCGAATCCGATTGCTCGGAGCTTATCCAACAGTATAGCGTGGTTAACGGTGTCAAAGGCCTTCTGAATGTCCAGCATGACCATGCCGCAGTATTTGCCCGCGTCCACCTCATGTTTGATGTGCTCGCTCAGATAGAGAAGGCATGTGTCAGTGGAGTGCTTAGTTCTGAAGCCGGATTGGAATTTGTACATTAGTTTATTAGTAGCAAGGTATCTATCAACCTGTTCATAAACTATTTTCTCCATTACTTTGGAAATGGAAGTGAGAATAGAAACAGGTCGGTAGTTACCAGGTTCTAATTTGCTCCCTTTTTTATAAAGGGGGGTTACTCTTGCTATCTTGAAATCCTTGGGTACTTGGCCTTGTTTAATTGAGAGGTTTATTATATGTGTGATTATTGGGGCAATGGTGGTGGCAGAGTCCATGAGGAATCTGGAGGGGATATTGTCAAGGCCGGTGGTCTTGTTTGGGTGGAGCGCGCTCAATTTATTAAGCACCTCGTTAGCTGAGACCATTTCTAATTTGAAATTGTTGTTGACTACTCCGAGCTTTTTGTAGAAGGCTTTAATGTGTTCTACACCAAAGCGACCAGAATGTTGGGATAGCTTGTTTACGAGAGTTGTGGCTATGCTGGTGAAAAAGATGTTAAGTCTGCTTGCTATCTCTATTTTGTCATTGATATAATTTTTTTTTAAGGATTTAGTCAGGTTGTTTGTTTTATTTCTTAATTTATTGCATTGCTTTTTGAGCGTTGAAAGGAGTGATTTGAGGTTATTATTATTGGGTTGTTTATTTACTTCGGTTTTACACTTTTGATATTCGAAATATTTTCTGTCCCTATCTTTTATGGCAGCTAATAGGTCTGGATTGATCCACGGTTCAGAGCGGGCTTTGATCCTGACTGTTCTCATGGGAGCTATATAATTTAGTATCGCTAGGAACGCAGTTTTGAAGCCATCCCAAGCATCTTCAACCAGGTTGCTCGTGAGCACAGGGGACCAGTCCCACTCATCTAATTTGAGGTTGAAATTATCACTGTTGTATTTTTTAAGGGATCTGGATTGAGCTGTTATGTGGCCATTGGCTTTAGGTTTACTTATTTTGCGCGTGCAGAAGGTTATATAGTGGTCGCTAAAACCACAGATCATGACCCCACTATTTTTAATATTATGCCGGTCCGATGTGAGGATGAGATCTATGGTTGACTGGGTGGAAACACACCCCCGTGTGGGGAGTGTTATTAGCTGGGAAAGAGCATGCAGATTACATCATTTGCTGTAAGATTTGAAGACAGGCGCATCTCTGCGTTGAATATCTGTGTTCAGATCTGCAGTTATAATAATCTCCATGTTTTCTACACCAGCTAAGCACTCCTCCAGGGCACCATAGAAATCACTCTGATTAGGGGGTCTGTATATAGTCCCTATTAGTACCGGCTTAGCGTTAGTGAATTTGATTTCTGCCCACACAGATTCAAGGGTATTGTGCTTGAGATCAGAGCGAGTTATGTATTTAATATCCTGGTGAATATACATACAAACACCACCACCATGTTTATTCCTGTCCTTTCTGATGACCGAGAAGTTTTCTATCTCTATCTCTGAATCAGAAACACTCTCATCTAATTTAGTTTCGGAGAAACACAGGATATTTACCTTATTTTTGTGGAACATTTCTCTGATTTGGTCGAGTTTATTTCCAGAGAGGCTGTTCACATTAAGGTGGATGATGTGTAGCCCACCGGAACCAAAGACAACATCAGAGTCCGTTGGAGAGAAGTACTGTCCAGAAGATGGAGGGGTGTTGGTTGTTATTGAGGTTTCTGTGGCAAGACTTGGGGGAGGAAGAGAGGGAGAGTGGCCTATTGTTCGTCGTCCAGGTGATGGGGGAGCGGTGTGGTTGAAGAGGGGGAGGGGGGGCCAGGTAGGAGTGGTGGGGGTAGATGTGCTTTTCGCGGGTTTTGGTGAGGTTGAGAACAAAGACCATGGATCCACGAAGAGACCCCCGAAACCTGTGTAGGCTGTGGGGGGTCAAGGTGACGCGGTGATGACCCTCAAGGTTTCAGGAGAAGTTAGGAGGACCTCCGCGCTGCCGACTTTAATGGTGGCCAGGGAGTCGTCAGAAGCCGTTACGCCGTCCGCCGCTGAGCCGCTGTCCTCACCGGTGTCTGAGCAGTCTTCCTCCATCTCTGGGCCGCCAACCGCACCGATGTTCGGGGTGAAGTCCTCCGTCGTGCCGCCGACCGCTGGATCGCAGGTGAGCTCGTGTGATGGTGAACAAGTAGGAGCTGGTGTAGGTGGACAGCTAATGTTTTTAGCATAGCTCCGACGAGGTCCCGCAGCTACGCTAGCTTCCTCGGCGCCGTTAGCAACAACATTGCTAGGCTTCGCCTTCGACTGTGGATGAGAGAGAGAGTCAATCTGATGTGCAAACAACATCATGAAACTTCAGTATACCACAAATACAACTTGCTTCCGACAAAAAAGTATACACAATTGCTGTCTTCCTCGCTGATAAAACATGATAGCAACATGCATCTGCTAGCTCAGGATCGCCCCCACTTCTCAGTGTGGTGAGTTGGAGTATCAATCAATCAATCAATGTTTACTTATATAGCCCTAAATCACTAGTGTCTCAAAGGGCTGCACAAACCACTACGACATCCTCGGTAGGCCCACATAAGGGCAAGGAAAACTCACACCCAGTGGGACGTCGGTGACAATGATGACTATGAGAACCTTGGAGAGGAGGAAAGCAATGGATGTCGAGCGGGTCTAAAATGATACTGTGAAAGTTCAATCCATAATGGATCCAACACAGTCGCGAGAGTCCAGTCCAAAGCGGATCCAACACAGCAATACAGTGCTGAAATCTGTATTTTCAAGGCCTACTGAAAGCCACTACAACCGACCACGCAGTCTGATAGTTTATATATCAATGATGAAATATTAACATTGCAACACATGCCAATACGGCCGCTTTAGTTTACTAAATTGCATTTTTAAATTTCCCGGGAGTTTCTTCTTGAAAATGTCACGGAATGATGACGTGTACGCAAGACGTCACAGGTTTTTAGGAAGTATGAGCGCTGCACACACACACAGCTAAAAGTTGTCTGCTTTAACGGCATAATTACACAGTATTTTGGACATCTGTGATGCTGAATCTTTTGCGATTTGTTCAATTAATATTGGAGAAGTCAAAGTAGAAAGATGGAGGAGGGACGCTTTAGCCTTTAGCCACACAAACACACAGTGATTCCTTGTTTGAAATTCCCGGAGGCGAAGCTTTCCTATGGATCAGAGCGGTCAAGCGAACATGGATCCCGACCAAATGTCAACCAGCAGTTTTGGGTGAGAAAATTGTGGTAAAAAGTCGCCACTTACCGGAGATCAGTTGAGCTTGTGCCATCCATACAGCTGCCGTCGACTTCCTTCAAACACTGGCCTCAAGACACCCGTGGACACACCCCTCTGACTATCAGGTAATATTAAACTCACTAAAACACTAGCAACACAATAGAAAGATAAGGGATTTCCCAGGTTTATCCTGATAAATGTGTCTAAAAACATCAGAATCCGTCCCAATGCAATCGCCTTTTTTTTTAAACTTGATTTATTTATTTTTTTTCTAGTCCGTCGCTATCAATATCCTCAAACACAAATCTTTCATCCTCGCTCAAATTAATGGGGACATTGTCGTTTTCTCGGTCCAAATAGCTCTTTTTATTGGAGGCTCCGATTAAAAACAATGTGAGGATTTGAGGAGCCATCACACGGGTGACGTCATCGTCTGCGACTTCCGGTACAGGCAAGGCTTTTCTATTAGCGACCAAAAGTTGCGAACTTTATCGTGGATGTTCTCTACTAAATCCTTTCAGCAAAAATATGGCAATATCGCGAAATGATGAAGTATGACACATAGAATGGACCTGCTAACCCCGTTTAAATAAGAACATCTCATTTCAGTAGGCCTTTAGGTCTTATGATCAAGGAATAATGAGGTCACACTGATATTAGAACATTAATGCTAAGGTTTCATCCAGTAGTGGACCGGTTATGTCTGATGATGATGATGATGATGATGATGAAGATGTATCTGTGCAAGTGAACAATTGGATCCACAAGGGACAACAACCCTTTCCACAGACTACACACACATCATAAACATCGATCTTCAAAACCTTCAACAATATATTTGAAGAAGACTTTAGGAATAAAAGTGAAGATGTGAGGTGAAATAAGTACAAATGCAGCAATAAAAACAAGCAACTCCACTCACGATGACTCTAAAGTTCAGTGATGTGTTGCTAACTTCAGACTTTTTCTTCTTTGTTGATGTTTTGCAGGAGTTAACATTCATGATGTAATAATGCTGCTCAGTCCACATTTTGTTAACAATTTTATTCATTCATTCTTTTAATTGGATAATAACATCAATAAAAATGCAATGGAAGAAAATGTGTGAACAAAAAACAACTGTAAATAATAAGAAAGAAGTTCTCTCTTTAACAATGAGAAAATACAATAAAATAGTACATGATATTCAATAAATGCACACAACTTAAAAAGTAATTCCAGAACAACATAGAATAACAGTAGAAGATGAGAGGCACTACATACAACATAAAATATACATTCATATTAAACATGCTGTGTTTTTAAAGTACATTTAGCACAATCACTAAGTGTTTTTAAATCCCTGCAGCTTCCATGACTGTTACACACTTGTGTTTACTGACCTTATTCTTAACCCTGAATGTTTTATCGCACACAGTGCAACTAAACGGTTTCTCTCCAGTGTGTGTTCTCATGTTTCTGGTCATGACAAGCTTTGTGGAGAAACTCTTCTTACAAACAGGGCAAGTAAAAGGTTTCTCTCCAGTATGTGTTCTCATGTGCGTGGACATGTTAAGCTTTCTGGAAAACCTCTTCTTACAAAGAGAGCAAGTAAAAGGTTTCTCTCCAGTGTGTGTTCTCATGTGTCTTTTCATTTGCTCATTTATGGAGAATCTTTTGGGACACACTGAGCATGGAAAAGGTTTCTCTCCAGTGTGTCTTCTCATGTGTGTGGTCATGTGTTGCTTTCTAGAGAAACTCTTCTTACAAACAGAGCAAGGAAAAGGTTTCTCTCCAGTGTGTGTTCTCATGTGTCTGGTCATGGCAGACTTAATGGAGAAACTCTTCTTACAAACAGAGCAAGTAAAATGTTTCTCTCCAGTATGTGTTCTCATGTGTGTGGTCATGTGTTGCTTTGTGGAGAAACTTTTTTTACAAACAGAGCAAGTAAAAGGTTTCTCTCCAGT
This sequence comes from Nerophis ophidion, assembly GCF_033978795.1. Taxonomy (NCBI): domain Eukaryota; kingdom Metazoa; phylum Chordata; class Actinopteri; order Syngnathiformes; family Syngnathidae; genus Nerophis; species Nerophis ophidion. Next base: position 50,341,270 of record NC_084628.1, read on the forward strand.
ATGTATTCTCTTGTGTCTTATAAAATCAGTCTTCAGTCTAAATGATTTCCCACATTGAGAGCAGTCAAAGTGTTTGTTGTTAGTGTGATGTCTTGTATCACCTTTACAGTCATTTTTACTCTCCAAAGGTTTTTGGATGTGGTCACTGTGATCAGAAGAGTGTGACATCATGTGGTCCATGTCTGACAGTGGAGCAAAGATGCTGTCTGGTTCTGACTTTATATCTTCACAATGCTCTCCATCAGCTTCTGTGATGTGTTGACTTACAAGCTCCGCCCCTCTGTTCTCCTCACTTTGACTGTGATGAAGCTGTAAGGACTGAGCTTCATCTTCATCATGAAGCTGCTCCTCTTTAATGTGGGAGGGGGCCTGTAGCTCCTTCTGTCCCACACTGGAGCTCCACTCCTGCTGCTTAGAGGGGATCTCTTCATGACTCTCTGCTGACACCTGCTGGACGTCTGCAGAACATAAAACACAAATGAGGTGTTACTGTATTGAAGTTTGCAGTATTCAAACTATTCACATGTGAGCTAGGCCAAACAGACAGTGATGGGCAAGCGACCTGGAAAATGTAGTAAGCTAAGCTACAAGTTACTCTCCATTAAATGTAGCTAAACTATCCTCAGAGAATTGTAGCAAGCTACACTACACGCTACACTGCAAAAGTAGCTTGCCACATCAAAGCTACATTTAACAGCATTTCTATCTATTGGCCCACATGTATAATATCAGTGTTAATGTAACTGAGAGTGTACACATGGACCCAGTGAGAGAACTACATGTCTTCAACTCATCACTGAGCTTGTTCCACCACTTAACTCCTAAAACTGTGATCCATTTGCATTTTATATCCCTTCTTACTTTACCTATTTCAAAAATCAATATCCCCCGTAAATGATAGTTTTCTCCTCTTAATTGAAATAACCTAAGAATACAAGCTGGAAGACTGTTGCTGTAAACATTTCCACAAACTTCAACACAATATGTTAAATATGGAAAAATAAAAGAATAATATAACTGTGGAGAGGGGCGTGGCCTACGCGTTCCCTGCGGGCGGGGCGTGTGCACGGGCCGGCCAGGAAGCAGCATACAGGTGAGCAGATACCTCAGCTGGAGCGAGTGATCCAATCACCTGTTCCCTTTATCAGCAGCGTTGGAAATCTTGAGGGGAAAGATGATGAGAGTGACGGAGAGAGAAAGACACACACGGCGAGATACAGTGAACAAACTAGAGAGCACTGGACTGATGCAGTTGCATGTACTGCCATCAATAAAAGTGTAAATCACTGAGACCGAGTGTGGTGATTCCAGCCAAACAACGGGGGATCTGGGACAGAGACCTTCCACAGTGGCGCCCAACTAAGGACGAATCCAGGAAAGATGTCGGCAACAAACCCCTTGGAAGCGCTTGGACAAGTGCTGGCGCAAGTATCAGCAGCAAGTCAGCAACAATCGCGACATGAAACGCATGGTAGAGGGGGAGGATCCTCAAACAATCCTGGACGTGTTCGTGGCGTCAAACAGGTGGCCGGAAGAAGAGTGGGGAGCCAAACTGCTGCCGCTCCTGGTGGGGGAGGCGCAGCGGGCGGTGTTGAGTCTCTCGGCATCTGCCCACCTGCAATACACCAACCTCTGTTAAGCCATCCTGGACCGGATCGGCAGCAGCCCCGGGGATCACAAACGCTGATTTAGAGTGATGACGCTGGAGCCAGAAGACCGAGCGTTCGTGTTCGCCTACCGGCTGAGGGACGCAGCGACCCGCTGGCTCCGGCCCAATGGACAGGATCCAGGTGTGCTGGAAAGCATCGTTTTGGAGCGGTTCCTGGACGCCATCCCGGCTAGGACATGAGCGTGGGTGAGATACCACAGCCCCCCGAGCGTAAAAGCAGCGGTGAGGTTGGCGGAGGAACACCTAGCAGTGCAGAGGGAGGCAACCCCGAGGACGGCCGCAGGATCCACCCCAGCACCCCGGCGTCAACTCGCCCCGCGATGGGGGGGTATGGAGCGGGCAAGATCACCCGGGCATAAAGACCAGGTTTTCCTGGTGGCCACACAAACACTTACACACACACACGCAGGCACGCACACACGCACACACACACCACTAACGTTGGGACACGGGTTAACAATAAATCTGATGTGTGCATGTTGCAGGTTCCCAGTGCTGCGGCGAGAGGGCTTCCCTCGCAGAGGGCACCTCAACTTCCAGGGCTGGTGTGCTGGGGGTGCAGACAACCCGGTCACGTGCACAGGGATTGCTCCATGATGGAGGTGGGGCAGGCAATGCGGGTTGTCGAGCCGCCAGCACCCGCCCCCGATCCAGGAGAGACGTGCTACGTCCCGGTAAGAGTACAAGGGGGTACATATCGGGCGATGGTGGACTCGGGCTGTAAGCAGTCCCTGATCCACCAAAACCTGGTTCGACCCGATGGCTTAACATTTGGGGTATGACGAGACACTTAATCGAGTCATGGTCCAATTCTATTGGCCAGGCCTCCGGGCGGATGTGCGCCGGTGGTGCGCAGCCTGGCCAGACTGCCAGCTGGTGAATCCAGCGGCCACTCCACGGGCACCGTTACGCCCATTATCGCTCATAGAGGTTCCATTCAAGAGAATTGGCCCGAGTACACGGGGACATCGTTTTGTTTTAGTCCTGGTGGATTACGCATCGCGGTATCCCGAAGCAAAGCCTTTGCGTTCTATCTCCGCCAAAAGTGTCGCGCAAGCACTGTTTCAGGTCATCTCCCAAGATGGAATCCCAAAAGAGATTCTGACTGATCGGGGCACGTCCTTTATGTCACACATTATATAAAAGAACTGTACGGATTATTGGGGATAAAAGCGATCCGCACCAGTGTGTACCTGCCACAAACGGATGGACTGGTGGAGAGATTGAATAAAACGCTGAAAACAATGAGCCGTAAATGTATGCACAAGAACAAACATAATTGGGTAAATGGTTGGATCCCCTCATGTTTGCGATGCAGGAGGTACCCCAGGCCTCACTTGGTTTTGCACCGTGTGAGTTATTGTACGGCCGGAGGCCTCGCGGAGTCTTGGACGTCATTAAAGAAAGCTGGGAGGAGGGTCCAAGCTCCAGCAAAAATTAGTTACAGTACGTCCTTGACATGCGAGCAAAACTCCACCAGGTGGGGCACTTGTCACGTGAGAATTTACTCCGTGCCCAAGAGCTTCAGCGGCGCAAGTATAACCGGGGAACCCAACTGCATAAATTCACACCGGGAGAGAAAGTGCTTGTATTGCACCGCTCGGCCTGAATCGGGCGGTGGAGGCATGTGGAGAGGGGCGTGGCCTACGCCTTCCCTGCGGGCGGGGCATGTGCAGGGATTGGCCACGAAGCAGCAGACAGGTGAGCCTATACCTCAGCTGGAGCGAGTTATCTAATCACCTGTTCCTTTATCAGCAGCGTTGGAGATCTTAAGGGGAAAGATGATGAAAGTGACGGAGAGAGAAAGACACAGACGGCGAGATACAGTGAACAAACTGGAGAGCACTGGACTGATGCAGTTGCATGTACTGCCATCAATAAAAGTGTAAATCACTGAGACCGAGTGTGGTGATTCCAGCCAAGCAAAGGAGGATCTGGGACAGAGACCTTCCACAATAACATTCGCAGACATGTCTTATTCGGCATGTTTTACTTTATAAAGAGAAGCAATGGATTTGGATATTTTTCCCTTTACTGTATTTTTCGGATTATAAATCGCTCCGGAGAATAAGTTGCACCGGACGAAAATGCATAATTAGAGAAGGCATTGATTGATTGATTGATTGATACTTTTATTAGTAGATTGCACAGTACAGTACATATTCCCTACAATTGACCACTAAATGGTAACACCCCAATAAGTTTTTCAACTTGTTTAAGTCGGGGTCCACGTTAATCAATTCATGGCAAAAAAACACATATAAGCCGCACTAAAGTATAAGTTGTATTTTTTGGGGGGAAATGTATTTAAATAAAATCCAACACCAAGAATAGACATTAGATAGGCAATTTAAAATAAATAAAGAATAGTGAACAACAGACTGAATAAGTGTAGGTTATATGAGGCATAAATAACCAACTGAGAAGGTGCCTGCTGTGTTAACCTAACATATTATGCTAAGAGTCATTCAAATAACTATAACTTATAGATCATGCTATACCTTTACCAAACTATCTCTCACTCCTAGTCGCTAAATCTCATGAAATCTTCTTCCTCGGTGTCGCTTCTAAACAACTCTGCCAACTCGAAAGTAGACAATGTGCCGCTTCATCTTCTATCGGTACGTCTAGGCACTTATGTAAACGAGATAAATAATATTTTTTGATATTTTACAGTAATGTGTAAATAAGTTTCACACATAAGTCCCTCCAGAGTATAAATCGCACCCCTGGCCAAACTAGGAAAAAGAAATGTGATTTTTAATCCGAAAAATACGGTATATATTCAACATAATTTACTATCAATTATTCTTCCCAATAATTTAGTTTCATATACTCTATCAATTTCCAATTGATTTAATTTTGCTTCACAATTTGTCCTTGCACCACTTAACACCACAAATTAAGTTTTCTTATCATTTAAATGATAACTTATAAATATCAAAACATTTTTTTAGCTGAATCAACTCAACTTCTATTAACCTCAACACTTCAAGTATTCTCCTGAACAATATACATGTGTATCATCTGCAAACATAATACATTTTAATCTATTAGATACTGAACAAATATCATTTAAATAACGAGCCTTGTGGAACCACACACACACACACACACACACACGCATGTATAAATATATTATATATATACAAACCCCGTTTCCATTTGAGTTGGGGAATTGTGTTAGATGTAAATATAAACGGAATGCAATGATTTGCAAATAATTTTCAAGCCATATTCAGTTGAATATGCTACAAAGACAACATATTTGATGTTCAAACTGATAAACATTTTTTTGTTTGCAAATAATAATTAACTTTAGAATTTGATGCCAGCAACACGTGACAAAGAAGTTGGGAAAGGTGGCAATAAATACTGATAAAGTTGAGGAATGCTCATCAAACACTTATTTGGAACATCCCACAGGTGTGCAGGCTAATTGGGAACAGGTGGGTGCCATGATTGGCTATAAAAGCAGCTTCCATGAAATGCTAAGTAATTCACAAACAAGGATGGGGTGAGGGTCACCACTTTTTAAGCAATTTGTCGAAAAGCTTTAGAACAACATTTCTCAACGAGCTATTGCAAGGAATTTAGGGATTTTACCATCTACGGTCCGTAAAATCATCAAAAGGTTCAGAGAATCTGGAGAAACAGTCCTGTCGCATGTGTTACATTTGTCCGATATTTAAATTTTTTTAGTAAAATAAAGCCACACTTTCGACCGTCGACGCCCGCTATCCATGCTTGACTGACTCGCTCGGCTACATAGGCTCGGCTATGCTAACACTTCCGGCGGTGGGCGCTTCTTCGTTGGTGTTCAGCGGCTTCTTCTTCCGGGTCGGCGGACATATTTGTTTCCGGTCGGCGGACTGGGTATCGAAACTAGGAATCGAAATTTAAACTTTTGAACAATTCCGGGAGAATCTGAAAGTTAGTCCCGGTTCCAATCGATACTCGATACCCAACCCTAGTCACGGGGGCAGCAGCCTAAGCAGGGAAGCCCTGACTTCCCTCTCCCCAGCCACTTCGTCCAGCTCTTCAAAGGGAATCCCGAGGCGTTCCCAGCCCAGCCGGGAGACATAGTATTCCCAACGTGTCCTGGGTCTTCCCCGTGGCCTCCTACCGGTTGGACGTGCCCTAAATCCTGACCAGATGCCCGAACCACCTCATCTGGCTCCTCTCCATGGGGAGGAGTAGCGGCTTTACTTTGAACTCCTCCCGGATGACAGAGCTTCTCACCCTATCTCTAAGGGAGAGCCCCGCCACACGGCGGAGGAAACTCATTTCAGCCGCTTGTACCCGTGATCTTGTCCTTTTGGTCATGACCCAAAGTTCATGACCATAGGTGAGGATGCGAACGTAGATCGACCGGTAAATTGAGAGCTTTGCCTTCCGGCTCAGCTCCTTCCTCACCACAACGGATCGGTACAACGTCCGCATTACTGAAGACGCCGCACCGATCCGCCTGTCGATTTTACGATCCCCTCTTCCCTCACTCGTGAACAAGACTCCTAGGTACTTGAACTCCTCCACTTGGGGCAGGGACTGCTCCCCAACCCGGAGATGGCATTTCACCCTTTTCCGGGCAAGAACCATGGACTCAGACTTGGAAGTGCTGATTCTCATTCCGGTCGCTTCACACTCGGCTGCGAACCGATCCAGTGAAAGCTGAAGATCCTGGCCAGATGAAACCATCAGGACCACATCATCTGCAAAAAGGAGAGACCTAATCCTGTGGCCACCAAACCGGAACCCCTCAACGCCTTGACTGCGCCTAGAAATTATTTCCATAAAAGTTATGAACAGAATGGCTGACAAAGGACAGCCTTGACGGAGTCCAACCCTCACTGGAAATGTGTTTGACTTACTGCCGGCAATGCAGACCATGTTCTGACACTGATCGTACAGAGAGTGGACCGCCACAATAAGACAGTCCGATACCCCATACTCTCTGAGCACTCCCCACAGGACTTCCCAAAGGGACACGGTCGAATGCCTTCTCCAAGTCCACAAAGCACATGTAGACTGGTTGGGCAAACACCCTCAAGGACCCTGCCGAGCGTATAAAGCTGGTCCACAGTTCCACGACCAGGATGAAAACCACAGTGTTCCTCCTGAATCCGAGGTTCGACTATCCGGCGTAGCCTCCTCTCCAGTACACCTGAATAAACCTTACCGGGAAGGCTGAGTAGTGTGATCCCACGTTAGTTGGAACACACCCTCCGGTCCTCCCCCTTCTTAAAGAGAGGGACCACCACCCCGGTCTGCCAATCCAGAGGTACCGCCCCTGATCTGATCCGTACCATACACGGTGTTGACATTGCACTGCTTCCCCTTCCTGAGGCGGCTGAAGGTGGTCTAGAATCGCTTCAAAGCCGCCTGGAAGTCGTTTTCCATGGCTTCTTCTCCTATGTTTGAGTCTTTGCCTCCGCGACCGCTGAATAGGCACACCGCTTGGCCTGTCGGTACCTGTCCACTGCCTCCGGAGTCCTATGAGCCAAAATAACTCGATAGGTCTCCTTCTTCAGCTTGACGGCATCCCTCACTGCTGGTGTCCACCAACAGGTTCTGGGATTACCGCCGCGACAAGCACCAACTACCTTGTGGCCACAGCTCCAATCAGCCGCCTCCGCAATAGAACATGTTCCACTCGGACTCAATGTCCAGCACCTCCCTCGTGACATGTTCAAATTTCTTCCGGAGGTGGGAATTGAAACTTTCTCTGACAGGAGACTGCCAGACGTTCCCAGCAGACCCTCACAATGCGCTTGGGTCTGCCAGGTCTGTCCGGCATCCTCCCCCACCATCGCAGCCAACTCACCACCAGGTTGTGATCAGTAGAAAGCTCCGCCTCTCTCTTCACCTGAGTGTCCAAAACATAAGGCCGCAAATCCGATGACACAACTACAAAGTCGACCATGGAACTGCGGCCTAGGGTGTCCTGGTGCCAAGTGCACATATGGACACCCCTTATGTTTGAACATGGTGTTTTTTATGGACAAACTGTGACGAGCACAAAGTCCAATAACAAAACACCACTCGGGTTCAGATCCGGGCGGCCATTCTTCCCAATCACGCCTCTCCAGGTTTCACTGTCGTTGCCAACATGAGCGTTGAAGTCCCCCAGTAGGACAAGGGAATCACCAGGGGGTGCACTTTCCAGTACTCCCTCGAGTGTTCCCAAAAAGGGTGGGTACTCTGAACTGCTGTTTGGTGCATAAGCACAAACAACAGTCAGGACCTGTCCCCCCCACTTGAAGGCGGAGGGAGGTTACCCTTTCGTCCACCGGGTTGAACTCCAACGTGCAGGCTTTGAGCCGGGGGGCAACAAGAATTGCCACCCCAGCCCGTCGCCTCTCAATGCCGGCAACGCCAGAGTGGAAGAGAGTCTATCCCCTCTCGAGAAAAGTGGTTCCAGAGCCCTTGCTGTGCGTCGAAGTGAGTCCGACTATATCCAGCCGGAACTTCTCCACTTCACGCACTAGCTCAGGCTCCTTCCCCCCAGTGAGGTGACGTTCCACGTCCCGAGAGCGAGCTTCTTTAGCCGAGGATCGGACCGCCAAGTTCTCTGCCTTCGGCTTCCGCCCAGGTCACATCGCACCCGACCTCTATAGCCCCTGCTATGGGTGGTGAGCCCATTGGAGGGGTGACCCACATTGCCTCTTTGGGCTGTGCCCGGTCGGGGCCCATGGGAACAGGCCCGGCCACCAGGCGCTCGCCATCGTGCCACACCTCCGGGCCTGGCTCCAGAGCGGGGCCCCGGTGACCCGAGTCTGGGCGAGGGAAATCTGGGTCCATGATTTTTCTTCTTCACAGAGGTCTTCGAGCTGCTCTTTGTCTGATCTCTCAACTAGGACCTGCTTGCCTTGAGAGACCCTACCAGGGGGCATAAAGCCCCCGGACAACATAGCTCCTAGGATCTTTTGGACACTCAAACTCCTCTACCATGATAAGGTGGCAGCTCAGAGAGGAGGTCATACCAAAGACTATAAAAAATTATAATATATATATATTTTTTATTGTCATACCAAAGACTATAAAAAAATGTGACCCATTGCCTCCCTTCTTGGCGCTCAGCATCAAAGGTTGTAATTGGGGGTTATATCACCATAAATGATTCCCGGGCGCGGCACCGCTGCTGCCCACCTCCACCTCACTTCCCAGGGGGTCAAGGGGATGGGTCAAATGCAGAGAACACATTTCAACACACCTAGTGTGTGTGTGACAATCATTGCTACTTTAACTTAAACTTAAACTTTTTTTAATGGATCGCCAGGAGGACGGTTGATAAAATATGGCCGTGACTCGTCGTGAGAAAAGTGTGTTCACTTCAAAATGACACCTTGTGAGTGAATTTGAAAATAAAATATTGTTATGAAACAAACTTTTGTGTGGTGTTGCTTCCTAATTTGTCATCATTTAGCGCTGATTTTAACGTGTAGTGGCAGCAGCTGAACTGAATGTCACACCGTGTCATAATTAAATTGGTCAGCTGGAACAACAGATAGCAGTATCATTAATAATAATAATAATGGGTTAGATTTATTTTGCACTTTTCTATATACTAGACCAGGGGTCGGCAACCCGCGGCTCCGGAGCCGCATGCAGCTCTTTGGCCACTCTGATGAGGCTCAGCTGCACATGGCTCAGCTGCATAATCACCGACCCCCTCCCCCCCGTCATTGTTTTGGGGGGTTTCCGGATTTTGGTGCCTCTCCCGGGGCTATCATTCTCGGACTTTCACTCGGACTACAATAGTGAGGGCGTGCCGTCACAGCTTTACTTTTAACGTCCTCTACAATATGTCATCACCCGCCTTTACACCATGTTATCTTCGTGCCGGCCAGAAGCATGCATCTCGCTGCTCCCATCGTCACACGTACGAGATTGCAAGGGATATAGTCAACAGGCATACAGGTTACACTGAAGGTTGTGATATAAACAACTTTAACACTCTTACTAATATGCGCCACACTATGAACCCACACCAAACAAGAATGACAAACACATTTCGGGAGAACATCCTCACAGTAACACAACATAAACGCAACATAACAATTACCCAGAAACTTTTGCATCTATGACTCTTTAAGGCCATATTATACACGTCCGCGCCCCCAACTCCGCCCACCTCAACAGACGCATGGAGGGGGGGGGGCGGGGTTTGGTCCTAGCGGGGTGTAAAATATAGCCTGAAAGAGTCATGGAAGATTGGGATTCTGGGTATTTGTTATGTTGCGTTTATGTTGCCACAATAAAGTTTATGCCAATTTATTGTGGCATGTTTTGTAGGGTAAAATAATCCCACACAGCTGACATTTTTACCGTAACTTTTAATTCACACGTCCGTCTTAACGGTTAGAACACAGACCTGTGAAGTTTTGAAGGTGTTCTGGAATATGCAGAACAGAGTTTAGGGAGCAGCAGAAGAGTGGAATGTATTATTTAAATCGGTGCGTTGGAAAACGTGGACCAGAGTTTTTTTTAAAACTGGATCTGGATCGGCATTTTACCATGCCTTGCCGATATGCATTTTTTGGCAAATACTGGCGGCTGATCCGATCCAAATATCGGATCGGGACAACCCTAATGTGTACACAGCATTACCCTTCTCGCTTAGCTTCTACTCAAACAATTAGCCAGTCACTGTGGATTTCAGTTCAACAACTGAGGCGGCATAGCTCGGTTGGTAGAGCGGCCGTGCCAGCAACTTGCGGGTTGCAGGTTCGATTCCCGCTTCCCCCATCCTAGTCACTGCCGTTGTGTCCTTGGGCAAGACACTTTACCCACCTGCTCCCAGTGCCACCCACACTGGTTTAAATGTAACTTAGATATTGGGTTTCACTATGTAAAGCGCGTTGAGTCAATAGAGAAAAGCGCTATATAAATATAATTCACTTCACTTCACAACTGAAAATACTTCAATAAAGTTATGTTTCCAATGCTCATCGTTGTGCTCATTCATGTCGATGGTGTCATGGTCCACGTCTTGGACCATGTCATACTCTGGTTTTGTTTCTGTTTTGTTATCATCCTGTGTTGTATTTGGCTCTCTTAGGTCCCGGTGGCACTTCCTGGTTTGTTTCTGTTGTCCTAGCAACGCATTTGTGTCACCTGCTTCCCGTGTGATCACGCACACCTGCCCCTGATTTATCTCCTTATTTAAGACCGCTTTTGTTGGACATTCGCTCTCGGACTGTAGTTTGCTATACGCAACAGATGAAGTCGCAGTCCCGCATGTTGAGAAAATACTTTTGTTATTAGATTAGCGTCCATGATATTTTGTTAGTTTGCTTGTCCCTAGTTTACATACCAGCGCTTTTTGTTCATTCTAGCTCCCACGCTAGTTCTGTTGGTTTTTGTTAGTGCCTTTGTGCCAGTGTCTTTGGTTCACGCTGTGTTCCATCCTCCGCTGCACCCACGACAGAACAACTCTTCACCACGATGCCAGCGAAACGTCACAGATGGGGTTTTAACTTTAAGGGGACCGCGTGCGGTAAAGAAATATAGTCTGTTGGCAAGCAATAAAAAATACTATGAATGTCTTTCTTTGTTGCTCAAACGACGCCTGCGCTTACATGCTGCTTCTGGTGAGTCAAAATGCAGGGAAAGAGAACACAAAAATGCCACAAAAGAAAAAGATCAAATCTGTTATTGCTGCTCAGCAGAAATCTGCAGTTCATATTTTGTGCTTCCAATCAACGTTCTCTCTAATCCTGTGCAATTGCGCACTGCTAATGTGTCCTCTGCACACGGCAAATCTATGCCACTCCAAAATCTAACTGAAAAATAAGCGCATACCAATTTTCAATGTAACTGACGGCCACAACAGAGAAAACCGTTTTCATCATCACCGTTCAATTATTGGAACGTCTGTCGAAACGCTTGAAGGAGGACATGAATTCCAGCGATCCCTTTATTGAGCTAAATTTTTGTCGCCCACAAACACGTGACCAAAACATTGGTAAAAAAAGTTCCTATCCAGCAAAACTGGACATTTTCTGCCGCACAAACCTGACCACAACCAAGTTTGTCATTTCAATAGCAGCCGCTCGCACTTTCCCACGTGCACCAACACATGCACTAATGGCACTTAGCCAGTCATGCCTTTACAGACACACAAAAAGCTATAACAATCAAATGTGTGCTTATTCTAGTGTCATTTATTAAGAATCCTAATTTATAAATATTAATCAAGAAATGGGGCTTCACGGTGGCAGAGGGGTTAGTGCGTCTGCCTCACAATACGAAGGTCCTGCAGTCCTGGGTTCAAATCCAGGCTTGGGATCTTTCTGTGTGGAGTTTGCATGTTCTCCCCGTGAATGCGTGGGTTCCCTCCGGGTACTCCGGCTTCCTCCCACCTCCAAAGACATGCACCTGGGGATAGGTTGATTGGCAACACTAAATGGTCCCTAGTGTGTGAATGTTGTCTGTCTATCTGTGTTGGCCCTGCGATGAGGTGGCGACTTGTCCGGGGTGTACCCCGCCATCCGCCCGATTGTAGCTGAGATAGGCGCCAGCGCCCCCCGCGACTCCGAAAGGGAATAAGCGGTAGAAATGGATGGATAATCAAGAAATGCTGTTATTTTAAAGAAATACTTATACAAATATATATTATACAATCACAAAGTTACAGGAATGTACAGTACACATGATCCCATGCTTACATCTCATTGTGCAACATGTGAATGTTTTAACGGGAACTAGATGCCAAACCTGAAAGGGTACAATTTGTTTCCAAAGCAGGACCCCTACCCAGACATACAATACTAGTACACAGCTCATGAAAAAACTATATTTTTTGTTACTGTCATTGTAAGTGGTCTAAAACACTATTAGTAGAAAACAATCTCATGGAAATTAATGCTGTCATTTGATTATAATAATAAGAAATGTCACTTATTCAGGCAGGTTAGAAATAAGTTCATAATTTTAAAAGAGACTCAACTGTTTGCAAATTGTGCTCTTACATTTTGCCCCCAAAAAAATTTAAGAACACCAAAGGATATGTTTTGTTACCATTAGTGGTTTAACAGAACATTTTAGTGTCTATATTCCCCACAATTTATAATTATATTGAATCTATATTCAATGATAGCTAGCGTTAGATCAGGGGTCTGCAACCTGCGGCTCTGGAGCCACATGAGGTTCTTTCATGCCTCCCTGGCTCCCTTTGGCTTTGAAACCGAATGTCAACAAATAATGGTTACTTGATCTATTATATTTCATTTGATTTAGTTAGTTCATTTGAATTTTACAATTGTAATTTTGGAGAGTTTCTGGGATCTTGTCATAGGAAAATAAAACCCATGTGAATATATTGTGGATGTAAATGTATGTCACAGCCCTTATGCGACATCTCTTGCTGCCATGCAATTGTATTGTTTTTAGCGGTCAACCCCTAGCAATGGACGGATCAAAAAGACAAACATTTTATTTACTTACATTTTTATTAATTTGCTGTTTTTATTGATGACCAGGTAGTTGTTTTCAATTTTTAGTCAAATAAATATGCTGTAGTTGTATGCTTTCAGAATGTTGGAATGAGTTGATTTTTATTTTTGTATTCATTAATAAGGGAAGGAAGAGTGTATTTTGTTTCTAATGTTCAAAATAATTTGATGATTTGCTTTGTTATACCCAGAAATACATCAAATACATGTTTGATGTCATTAGTGTAACACAACTATAAGTGGTGTTATCGTCATTTTAGGAATCTAACAAGAGTTTGTGGCTCTAGGTGGGTTTTATTTGGGGGAAACAGGCTAAAATGGCTCTTTGTATGCTGAAGGTTGCCGACCCCTGCGTTAGGTCAACACACAAAGCTAATGTGCGTGCACATGTTACGTATGTGTGGAGTTACATCATTTTGTGCTAAAAGCCATATTCTGCTTTCATGAATAAATGTTTGCCTTTTAGACATTGTGTTAACATTATCTGATTTTTTACCTAATTTAAACAAATTACCGTTCCTGGGGACTGACTCCATTGAAAACCTATCAGCGTCACTTCTCATTCTGGCATGTGTATGCGTGGCATTATGATCAGTAATGGACATGCATGTGCTGTCAGTCATGTTATGTTACTGATACATGCTAGTGGACTATACTTTTATAGTATTACTTGGCTATAAAAAGCTAAATGAGGTCTTATTAGTATGAGTGCACATGTGTGTTACTGTATATTGTTGTTTGAGTGCTGATATTATAATTGTTATATAGAACACTTTGTATTACTTTTAAATTTTTACTGTGCCACTAAATGTTTATAGTATTAAATGAAAACATTTGCTAGCAAAAAAGCAAGGCGTACATCCCATATCATTGAATGTATATTCTATCAGGACAACAACAACATGACTGCAAATTGTTAGTTGCTTCTCTCGGACTGTTTCTGTGTACGTGCACACGCTCCCAGTGTGTGTACGAGACAGCAGTAAGTGACAAGCATGAACGCCAAACTAATTCCTAACCAGTTTTATTCAATTTAATTATCCATCCCTTTTGTACCACTTGTCCCCTTTGGGGTCGCTGGAACCTATCTCAGTTAGTAATTGTGGAAAAAAATGGACATTTAAAAATATGTATATGTTCTGTTAAACCACTAATGGTAACATAAGCAAGCTGGTGACGATCGAGTTATATTTTTTTGTAAGAATAAAACTAACTTTAAGCAATTTGCAAACGGACACTTTAATTTTAGCTGTTGTATTGATTTGCTGACTACCTCTGTAACAAAACCTAGGAATGTTTTCTGTTGATTATCCATGTTCTTCTTTAGTTACAATACTCTGTTCCATGAATCTTCTTTCATCTGCATGCCAGATTGTTTACTTTCACTTGACAAGGCTACTCCATTCACTTCAATCATACCAAATGTCCATTTCTTGTTAATAATCAAATATAAAGTTAGTAAACATTTGAGAGTAAGAAGAAAACAAACCTGTTCTGTGTAACACAACTTGATGTTTCTTGAAAACAGCTTCCAGTAGTTGATAGTTTTCCTCTTTTGTTCTAGAAAGTTCCGCCTGGTATTCTGCTATCGTTCTTTCTAACACTACAAATATTTCTTCAACGGCAGCAGTTAGTCGCTGATCCACCAACGCTCTCAACATTTGTAATGTAGACATTTTCACACAATCACAACACTTTACTCTCACACTTGATCTCTACTTAGCGATGTGTTGATAACTTCTGTGTCTTCTGTTAGCAGCTAACAAGCTAAGCTAACTAGCGAGCTAAGCTAACTAACAAGCAAAGATAGCACGAGAAGCGGCACAGTGCTTCTAGCGCATAGAGACGACTTTATCCTTAACTAAAGAATCAAATATGTATTTTATACGACGTAAATATTTAAAACTGTAGAACAAATAATAAGACTGACTTATTAGCGTCCTGCTCGCGGCTTTCTGTGTCGATGTGCTTTCACGACAGTTAGCACACTTGACGTTACAAGGCAGTCCTGCTCTGTTCTGCTGCCTTCCGTTTACGCCAGAAGCTGGGAATGACGTCACAGCCGAGTGGAGGAGGAGAAAACACAGAGACTATTTTCACATGAATGTATCTTCAAGACACTTGACACATTTGGCTTCGGCAATTTTTTTCTGCAAAACAATGAAGACTTTGTACTGCAATGGTAATGGCTCCATAACGCTCAAATCTGCTAAATAGCATTCTATTTTAGTTACATTATTTTACAACACCCTGGCGCTGATTTGTACTGTTGTTGTACTTATTTTGATTATTATTATTTATCGATTGTTTGTAAATGTTGCAGTTTTATAAATAAAGGTTTATAAAAAAAAAATAAACAAAGGAAGGCAGCAGAACAGAGCAGTCCTGCCGATTCTTGGTCCGCGGTCGCTGGAGACGAAGCGGTCGGTGGAAGCTTCCGGAAGGAGAGACGCGGAACTACCAAACATTTGGAGTGAATTTGGCGGCGGCGAGAGTGTCTAAATCTGTTTTGGCGGTTGAGCATAAGCTGTTTTGTGACTGGATCGAGATGGAAGGGGATAGTGACGGGATGTATGAGGATAATATGGAAATGGATAGGACTAGAGGGGAGAGAGGAAAGAAGGGGAGAGGAGGGAGTGAAGGAAAGGCGAGTACTAAAAGAGTGCATGAAGACGATGAAGAGGTTGATAAGAGGAAAAGGGTTATGATGGATGAATATAAGATCATTTATACATTTAAATCAAACCAAGATATGAATGACATTAGTTTGATGACACTGGTTAAGGGATTAAAGAAGGACATTGGAGAGGTGGAGATAGCGAAGGTGCTCAGGGACGGACGGCTGTTGATTAAATGCAAAAATGGAGAGCAAAAGAACAAAGCAATGCGATTGCAAAAACTGTGCAACAAAATAATAAAGGAAAAAATCAAAGTGGGAGAACGAAAGGGGGCAAGAGGAGTCGTGACAGGAATCCCAAGAGGAGAACATTTAGATGATCTGAAAAGAGAAATAAGAGGAGGAACTGTCACTATGATGAAAATAATGATGGCATTTAGGAACGGTGAAAAGACTGAGAGCGAATCCGTGCTAGTGCAATTTGCTGAGGAGGTCCTACCAGAGAGAATCATGATTGGGTATCTAAGCTTCTATGTTAGAGCTTACGTGCCACCCCCAGTACGTTGTTTCAAGTGCCAACACTATGGGCACATAGTAGTGTGTGTCATGTTAAGATGAGATGTGGAAGTTGTGGAGGGGAGCATGAATATGGACAATGTGGAAGTCATGAACAGGTCAAGTGTTGTAATTGTGGCGGGAATCACACAGCAGCGTATGGGGGCTGCATCAGAAGGAAACAGGCAACAGAAGTACAGCAAATCAGAGTTGAAAGAAATATTACATACGCAGAGGCAGTTAAAATAAGAAATCAAGAAAGTGCAGAACAGGACAGAAGTGAGAATAGTTCAAGAAATAAAAAACAAGAAGCAGCAAATACAGGAATTTCCATGGACAAACTAGTTGTATTCCTGGCTTACGTAATAAACTGTACAGAACAGGCTAGAAACAAGACTGAGAAAATCAAAATAATTGTCAAAGCAGCAGCAAAGTTTTTAAATGTAAAAGAACTATCCTGGGAACAGGTGCAAGGTGAGCTACAGAGAGTAGACGAGACCGAGTCATGTGACCACAATCCAACGGCATGTTAATTGTTCAGTGGAATGGCAGAAGTTTGATAGCAAACGGACAGGAATTAAAGGGATATATTAATAATATGAAAAATAAACCACATATAATATGTATTCAAGAAACATGGCTGAAGCCAAAATTAAACTTTATAATAAAAGGATATATAACGATACGTAAAGATAGGAATGATGGGCAAGGAGGAGGATGTGCCATATTTATTAAGGAAGACATGCAATATTCAATATTAAAAGTAAAACAAGAACTAGAGATAGTAGGAGTAGAAGTATGGAATAATAAAGAAAGATACAAAGTACTAAACTTCTATAATCCATGCAAGAAATTAGAAATTCACCAACTAACAACAATAATGGAGCACTGGAGTGGCAATATTATTTGGTGTGGTGACTTTAATGCACATAGCACAATGTGGGGTGAAAGGGATGACTGGAATGGGGAAACATTGGAAGCACTTTTGGAGGAAAAAGAAGTGGTGTGTGTGAATGATGGGTGGGGAACAAGGTTAGATGTCGTCACGGGTAAAGAAACAGCAATAGATTTAACACTAGTGTCACAAGGGTTAGCAGGAAAGGTGGAGTGGGAAGTAAATAAATACAGCACAATGGGAAGTGATCACTAGCCAATCTTCATTCACATAAACATAAATCATAGCACAGAAAGCACTAGGATAGAAGGAAGATGGAAGTATAATCATGGTGACTGGGGGAAATTTAGGGAAATTACCGACATAACTTTAAAGGAAGTAGATATAAATCAAGATATTGAACAATTAAATACAGATATTACGGGGTGCATAATAGAAGCAGCCGAACAGAGCATACCAAGGAATAGTATAGGGAGAAGAAGGAAGATAGTGCCGTGGTGGACACAAGAGTGCACAGATGCAATACAAGAACGGAATAGAGCATTTAGAATATTGAGAAGAACACATCATTTCCAAGACATGATCCAATATAAAAGGCATCAAGCTAGAGTAAGGTATGTTATTAAAAAAACAAGAAAACACCATTGGAGAACTTTTTGTGAAACACTAAATAGAACTACTCCTTTAAGCCAAGTGTGGGGAATGATCAAGAGAATGTCAGGGCTCAGAAAAGAACATAAAAATCATGTGATGAAAGATGGAATGCGGAGTGTGGTAGGAAATAAAGAAAAAGCAGAACTTTTAGCAAAAACCTTTGTTAAAGTGCACAGTAATGATAATTTGAGAAATGTAGAAAAACAAAAGAGAGAAGAAACAATTAGTGTAAATATTGAGGAAATGAAGGAAGACAACGATAATAGTTTTATCAACACTATGGATATGACATTTTCTTTGGATGAAATGGTTCGAATTTTAAAAAAAGTTAAAAATACGACGCCAGGGAAAGACCTGGTGAGTTATCAAATGATCAAAAATTTAGGTAGCATCGGCAAAGAAGTGGTCTTGAAATTATATAATAGGATATATGAAGAAGGAAAATTACCAGATGAGTGGAAAACAGCTGTAATAATTCCAATATGCAAGCCAGGGAAAGATCCGGAAGAGGCAGGAAATTATAGGCCGATTGCATTGACCTCAAATTTGGGCAAAGTAATGGAAAAAATGATTAATGAAAGATTAATATATTATTTAGAGTCAAAAGAAATTATAAAAAACTACCAAAGTGGTTTTCGCAAAGCAAGAAGCACAAATGACCCAGCAGTGCAGCTGGAAGAGGAAATTAGAAAGGGACAAATAAATAAAGAAAGTATAATTGCGGTATTTTTTGACATAGAGAAAGCGTATGATATGTTGTGGAAACAGGGGTTGCTGTTGAAACTAAATAGGATTGGGATTAGAGGAAGAATGTACAGATGGATAAAAGACTTTTTAACAAGTAGAACATTATTAGTAAAGATAGAGAATGAATATAGTAGAGAATACAAAGTGGAAAATGGGACCCCACAAGGGAGTATAATAAGTCCAGTACTATTTTCCATCATGATAAATGAAGTTTTTAGTGAAGTGGAAGGGTTAGTGGAGGTGGCATTGTTTGCTGATGATGGAGTGATGTGGAAGAGAGGTAGAAATACAAATTATATAGAAAAGAAGATTCAAAAAGCGGTAAATAATGTTCAAGACTGGGGGACGGCTTGGGGTTTAAGATTCTCTGTTGGAAAGACAAAAGTCATACATTTTACGAAGAGGAAAATACAAAACAAGCTCCAAATAAAACTATATGGAGAAAACATAGAAGAGGTACAAGTATTTAAATATTTAGGAATATGGTTTGATAAAAATATGAACTGGTCAACCCACATCAGCAAGATAGTGGAGAAAAGTAAAAAGGTGTTAAATATAATGAGGGCTTTGAGGGGTAAAGATTGGGGGGCTGATAGGTTGACATTGAAAACAATATATATCACTTTAATTCGGTCTGTTATCGACTACGGATGCATTATTTATCGATCTGCTTCAAAAACTCTACTTGAGAAAATAGACCGGATCCAGTCGCAGGCGTTAAGATTATGTTGTGGAGCTACTAAATCTACTCCAGTGACAGCATTACAAGTAGAAATGAATGAAAAACCTTTGGACATGAGGAGAGATCAACTCTCAGCAGTTTATTGGGCAAACTTAAAAGGATCCAAGCAAGGACATCCAACCCGTCAAGTGCTAATAAACTGCCAAGAAAAAGGGAAGAAAAAAATGAATAGTTTTGGGTGGATAATAGGAGATATATGTAAAAAAACACAAATTGACAATATTAAAGTGAGCCCTACAGTACCAATTCCTGCAATACCACCGTGGATGTATGAAAACCCAAAGGTAGACATGCAGTTACTGAAGAATAGACATTTAAATAGTTACCAAATAGAAAAACGGATTGAGGAAATGTTTTTTGATAATATTATGATATACACAGATGCATCAAAAACTATAAATAGTAAAGTAGGAGCTGCTGCAGTTATCCCACAGAGAAATATAGTATTAAATAAAAGAATTAGTGATAAACTATCTGTTTTTACGGGGGAATTGGTAGCAATTTATATGGCAGTTAACTGGATAGAGGAAAACAAAGCTAGGAAAGTAGTCGTGTGCTCGGACTCCAGCAGTGCATTGACGAGCATAAAAAACATAACATCAGAAACAAGACAAGATATAGTTTATGAAATAGTTCAGGCAATCTACAGAATAAATAAAGCGGGAGGTGTGGTAACATTTCTCTGGGTTCCTGCTCATGTAGGAGTTGAGGGAAATGAGTTAGCTGATAGATACGCAAAACAAGCAAGCACTAAAACAGAAGTAAACATGGAGATGAAGCACAGTAAAGAAGAAGTGAAGAGCATCATTAAGATAGAACACAATAAAAAGTGGCAGGATAATTGGAATAAGGAAACAAAAGGTAGAGAGTTTTACAAAGTCCAGAGGAAAGTAGGTGTAATGAGAGGAGGGGGTAGAAATAGGAAGGAAGAAGACATTATTACTAGAATGAGATTAGGACATACATATCTAAATAGTTCACTAAAATTGATAGGCAAACATACTACAGGGCTGTGTGATTTTTGCCACCAGATAGAAAATGTTGACCATGTCTTAATACAATGTAGGAAATATAATAGAGAAAGAGAAATACTGGAAAATAAGTTAGCAAAAGAAAATATTAGGTTAGAAGTGGGAGATATATTAGGATTGCATTCAGAAAACATAGGATATAAAGCAATATAAACATATTTAAAAAACACTGGGTTAAGTAAAAGAATATAGAGTAGGGATCCACCTCGGTCCACACTCCATTACAGTAGGTGGCGGTAATGCACACCAGAAGGTTGCTTGCCAACCGCCATAAAAACAAAAGAAGAAGAAGAAGAAGAAGAAGATCCTCTGCCAGAACGTAGCAACTGTACCGTAAGCTCGTCTCCAGCATCCTAGTTGAATTTTTGATCCTGATCTCTGTGCCTTTTTCCCATGCGTTAATTGTCGTGTCTTTCCTCACCCCGCAGCTCCTTGTGTGCGTTCCCGAACCACGCTGTGTGTCGTGTGCCTTTTTGGATTCCCCTTGTCTTCCTCTGGCTTCCTGGTTTTCGTTCCCTTGCTCGCCCCCGGACAAACGACGACTCTCTCCTGCCTCTCGACCACGCTTCCGCCTTGGACTTCCCTACCTGCCTTGCCCGCGCCTGACCGCTCAGCTCCTCTCAACACGCACCTCCAACACTTGCGGTAAATAACACCTCCCGTTAAATTCCACACATAGTCTTGCACCCATTTCATCTTTGTTACATACACATCAGATTTGACATACACATATATATATATATATATATATATATATATATATATATAATAATATTGTATAAATAAATTATATTGAAATATTATTGTATATATATATATATATATATATATATATCCTTGTTAAAATAAAGACGCCCCAGGCTATAAGCTTTTCCCAGTCTCTGTGCCGTCTCCTTCTCCCTGAAACCTTCACAGCGTCTCTTTTAATTATTTTCTATTTCTTCTTCTTCTTATTTTCTCTGGAACAAAAAAATACTTAAAAGTTTCCATTCTTTCTGAGGCAAAAGAGTTAATCTAAGAAAAAAAAAGATGGAAGTGAAGTGACCACTTAAAATAATATTTAGGATGGTTTTTTTTGCAATTGAAGACAACAATTGTTGGTTCTGTGATTGGGAAACACAATAAACAGTTTATTTTAAGAATGTATGCAAAGTAAATATCTGTGGGATGATGTACAATATTGGCTTTGGCTTGACACTCCAAACTTTGACTGATATTGATGTTGTTTTGGGGATGTTGAAAAAGAGAAAAAAAACATTAAAACCTTTTTTAAAACACAATACTGGATTTATTTGATACATCCACATATGTAAGTTTGTGAAAACAAAACCATCCTTTCACAAAATAAAAATCAGCTATTTTCTCTCACTTGTATGTTGCATAAAGGTCTGGAGACATACATACAAAACAATCACAAAACAATCATCATAATACTGAGTAATAACGATAATGAATAAAATAGATTATAGAGACCCAACAAATGATTCATAAAGTCACACATTTTAAAATTGTATAAAAGACAACTGTTCAAATGATGTATAAAGTAAATAATAATATGCTTCCTGAAGTGGTCCAGAAGATGTTTCAGATGTGAACCAGTACATATGTATATCATATAAAGGTGATAATCTATGGGATCATTAACAATTAGAAATACAAATATGTAATATTTTCAAATTTCAAACTATGTAATTTATAAATGTAGACTCATATTAAACAGATTGTTAGACAAACAACAATGTCACACATGTTATATGTGCTGATGTTGTTAGAAAGTCAAAATGAAAGTCTGGACAGTTTATTTCAAATCCTGCAGTTTCATTTGCTGCTGCTGTTCTCACCAGCACACTTGTGTTTTTTACACTGGTACTTAGAAGACAATCTTTCACCACACACACTGCAACTCAACACTTTCTCTCCTGGGTGTCTTCTCATGTGTCTTACAAGCTTTGATCAGTCACAAAAGCTTCTGTTGCAGATTGAACAGGAATGTGATTTTTCACCAGTGTGTGTTCTCTTGTGTACTTTCAAATATCGACTTTGTGTAAAACATTTACCACAGATTGAACAGGAAAAAGGTTTTTCTCCAGTGTGTGTTCTCATGTGTCTTTTCAAATTGTGACTTTGTGCAAAACTTTTACCACAGAGTGAACAGATAAAAGGTTTATCTCCCCAGTGCGTTCTCATGTGTAATGTCATAATGTTGACTTGTTACTAAACATTTACCACATTCTGAGCAAGAAAAAGGTCTTTCTCTAGTGCTCCCGTCCAAAGGCAAAACCCAGTAACTCAATTTTGGTCAAAACTGAGCTGAAAATAATTTTGGAGTTCCTAGGTGATATGCTTTATGTTAGTGTATGCGATATTGTAATTTGTTCCATAAGTAAGCTGTTACGCGCATGGCAGGACCTAGCAACTAACACATAACCGCGTAGATACAACAGAAAAACCTAGTATCTCAAGGGACCAATCGGAGCTTCTTTGTCAGTCGCCTTATTGTCTTTAATGAGACATTTGCACGAATGGGGGCCGACGGTCAAGCTGATTATGTGATATTATGGCAGGAGGGGATATTTGGAAGATTGGCCCAGGACGTTGCAAGCACCTTCATTAAATGTTTTGTTCTTGATTCTTCCCCTTGCATACTCTTTTGGGCAGATAACTGTGGAGGTCAAAATAAAAACTGGACGCTGCCCGATGTGCAAACGCATAATGGTGCCCACCCGAGATTGTGATAAAATATCTGGAGAAAGAGCACACGTTCATGAGAGCAGATTCAATCCATGTGTGTCTCCTCATGTGTCTTTTCAGACGACTTTGGTATTTAAAAGTTTTGTGACAGAGAGAAGATGTGAAGTGAGTGTTGTCAGTGTGACATGTCTTATCATCTTTAGAGTCTTCATCATCAGTGTCAGGAGAGTGTGACGTTGTGTCCTCACTATCTGATAGTGGAGCTAAGAGCTTGTCTGCTTGTGATCCTCCACAGTGGTCTCCATCAGCTTCTGTTGTCATGTGTTGTGTTGAGCTGCTGCTTGGAGGCTCCCCCCCTCCCCTCTCCTCACTTTCACCTTTCACCTCATCATCTTCACTCTTCACAGGGACACCAGTCACTGGGAACTCCTCCAACCATTTAGGCTGACTGATGCCCTCTTCCTCCTCTTCCTCTTTAATGTGCGGCGGCTCTTGGTCCTCCTCTTCCTCTTTAATGTGCGGCGTATCTTGGTCTTCCTCTTCCTCTTTAATGTGAGGGTTCAGTGGGTCCTCCTCTTCCTGTTTAATGTGAGGGGTCAGTGGGTCCTCCTCTTTATTTTTGATGTGTAAGTTCAGTGGGTCCTCCGCTTGCCCTTTAATGTGAAGGGTCAGTTTAACATTATGGGTCTGTGGCGTCTCATGTTCCTCTTTAATGTGGGGGGGCTGTGGCTCCTCTCCTCCGTCTTTGATGTGTTGGGAATATGGTACCTCTTCGTCCTCATGAATGTGGGGGGACTGTGGTTCCTCCTACTGCTCACGAGGAAGATGTTCTTCATCGAGGTCTGCGGGACAGGAGAAAACAAACATTCTTGATAAAAGTCCAGCTTTGCTCAGTCACATGAGACATTGTCTTGCACCAACATATGATCTCACAATCTCATCAGTTTCCCCTCACAACAGTCAGGGTACTTCCAGCTGACACATGAAGAAGACCTTCAGGGGAATGTCTTCCCAGGCCAACGTCCAATCCACCTTATTCATATAAAAACATCGTAAAAGTCATTCCTGCAATCCTTAAAGGGGAACTTAATCACAATTTCAAAATCGTTAACTCCAATAAAAATCAGTTCCCAGTGGCTTATTTTATTTTTTGAAGTTTTTTTCAAAATTTTACCCGTCTCAGAATATCCCTAAAAAAAAAAGCTTTAAAGTGCCTTATTTTCGCTCTCTCGAAGTTACTGTTCATTTTCCTGTGACGTCATAAAGTGCTGCCAATACAAACAAACAATAGCGGATACCATAGCAAGACATAGCGACATTAGCTCGGATTCAGCCTCGGATTTCAGCGGCTGAAGCGATTCAACAGATTATGCATGTATTAAAATGGATGGTAGGAGTATGGAGGCAGATAGCGAAAACGAAATTGAAAAAGAAACTGAAGCTATTGAGCGAATAGCTATTGACGCTATTCGGCCATGTCTGCGTTAGCATCGCCGGTAAAATGTGCGGACCAAACGATCAGGACTTTCGCATTGACACTGGAGCAACTTAAATCCGTCGATTGGTAAGTGTTTGTTTGGCATTAAATGTGGGTGGAAGGAAACGCTGGATGTAAATATAGTTTCAAATGTACATAGAGCGAGCCTAAATAGCATGTTAGCATCGATTGGCAGTCATGCCGCGACCAAATATGTCTGATTAGCACATAAGTCAATAACATCAACAAAACTCACCTTTGTGATTTCGTTGACTTTATTGTTGGTAATGCATCTGCTTTGAGTGTTGCAGGATATCTAGACATTCTTGCCATCTCTGTGCCATCTCTGTCATAGCATCGCCGGTAAAAACCAAACAAGGGACTTTCGCATCTCTTAACACTGGAGCAACTTAAATCCGTCGATTGGTATGTGTTTGTTTGGCATTAAATGTGGTTGGAGAGAAAGGCTGGATGCAAATAAAGCTGCAAATGAGGCATAATGCTGCAATATGTACATAAAGCTAGCCTAAATAGCATGTTAGCATCGATTAGCATGCCGTGCTAATCAATGCACATTCTACGTAAATCAACTTGAATCCGTCTCTGATGGTGTTGTTACAGCCTCCGACAACACACTGACGAGGCATGATGTCTCCAAGGTACCGGAAAACAGTCGAAAAAACGGAAAATAACAGAGCCGATTTGACACGGTGCGTGTGATGTGGTAGGGAAAAATGGCGTTGAGTACCGATGTGACTTCACGTTCTGACGTCGTCGCTCAGAGAGGGATAAACAGAAAGGCGTTTAATTCGCCAAAAACTCACCCATTTAGAGTTCGGAAATCGGTTGAAAAAATATATGGTCTTTTTTCTGCAACATCAAGGTATATATTGACTCTTACATAGGTCTGGTGATAATGTTCCCCTTTAATGGTAGACGCCATACGTGAAAGTGTGCTGTTCTCCCTTTGAATAAGTCATGCACACATGCATCCATCATCTTCCGCTTATCCGAGGTCGGGTCGCGGGGGCAGCAGCCTAAGCAGGGAAGCCCAGACTTCCCTATCTCCAGCCACTTCGTCCAGCTCTTCCCGGGGGATCCCGAGGCGTTCCCAGGCCAGCCGGGAGACATAGTCTTCCCAACGTGTCCTGGGTCTTCCCCGTGGCCTCCTACTAGCTGGACGTGCCCTAAACACATCCCGAGGGAGGCGTTCGGGTGGCATCCTGACCAGATGCCCGAACCACCTCATCTGGCTCCTCTCGATGTGAAGGAGCAGCGGCTTTACTTTGAGTTCCTCCCGGATGGCAGAGCTTCTCACCTGCTGCTGTGTTGGATCCGCTTTGGACTGGACTCTCGCGACTGTGTTGGATCCATTGTGGATTGAACTTTCACAGTATCATGTTAGACCCGCTCGACATCCATTGCTTTCCTCCTCTCTAAGGTTCTCATAGTCATTATTGTCACCGACGTCCCACTGGGTGTGAGTTTTCCTTGCCCTTATGTGGGCCTACCGAGGATGTCGTGGTGGTTTGTGCAGCCCTTTGAGATACTAGTGATTTAGGGCTATATAAGTAAACATTGATTGATTGATTGATCTCTAAGGGAGAGCCCCGCCACACGGCGGAGGAAACTCATTTGGGCCGCTTGTACCCGTGATCTTATCCTTTCGGTCATGAGCCAAAGCTCATGACCATAGGTGAGGATGGGAACGTAGATCGACCGGTAAATTGAGAGCTTTGCCTTCCGGCTCAGCTCCTTCTTCACCACAACGGATCGATACAAGGTCCGCATTACTGAAGACGCCGCACCGATCCGCCTGTCGATCTCACGGTCCACTCTTCCCCCACTCGTGAACAAGACTCCTAGGTACTTGAACTCTTCCACTTGGGGCAGGGTCTCCTCCCCAACCCGGAGATGGCACTCCACCCTTTTCCGGGCGAGAACCATGGACTCGGACTTGGAGGTGCTGATTCTCATTCCGGTCGCTTCACACTCGGCTGCGAACCGATCCAGTGAGAGCTGAAGATCCCGGTCAGAAGAAGCCATCAGGACCACATCATCTACAAAAAGCAGAGACCTAATCCTGCAGTCACCAAACCAGATCCCCTCAACGCCTTGGCTGCGCCTAGAAATTCTGTCCATAAAAGTTATGAACAGAATCGGTGACAAAGGACAGCCTTGGCGGAGTCCAACCCTCACTGGAAACGTGTCCGACTTACTGCCAGCAATGCGGACCAAGCTCTGGCACTGATCATACAGGGAGCGAACTGCCACAATAAGACAGACCCGTACCCCATACTCTCTGAGCACTCCCCACAGGACTTCCCGAGGGACACGGTCGAATGCCTTCTCCAAGTCCACAAAGCACATGTAGACTGGTTGGGCAAACTCCCATGCACCCTCAAGAACCCTGCCGAGAGTATAGAGCTGGTCCACAGTTCCACGACCAGGACGAAAACCACACTGTTCCTCCTGAATCCGAGGTTCGACTATCCGTCGAAGCCTCCTCTCCAGTACACCAGAATAAACCTTACCGGGAAGGCTGAGGAGTGCGATCCCACGATAGTTGGAACACACCCTCCGGTCCCCCTTCTTAAAGAGAGGGACCACCACCCCGGTCTGCCAATCCAGAGGTACCGCCCCCGATGTCCACGCGATGCTGCAGAGTCTTGTCAACCAAGACAGCCCCACAGCATCCAGAGCCTTAAGGAACTCCGGACGGATCTCATCCACCCCCCGGGGCCTTGCCGCCGAGGAGCTTTTTAACTACCTCAGCGACCTCAGCCCCAGAAATAGGAGAGTCCACTACAGATTCCCCAGGCACCGCTTCCTCAAAGGAAGACGTGTTGGTGGGATTGAGGAGGTCTTCGAAGTACTCCCTCCACCGATCCACAACATCCGCAGTCGAAGTCAGTAGAACACCATCCGCACCATACACGGTGTTGATAGTGCACTGCTTCCCCTTCCTGAGGCGGCGTATGGTGGTCCAGAATCGCTTCGAAGCCGTCCGGAATTCGCTTTTCATGGCTTCCCCGAACTCTTCCCATGTCCAAGTTTTTGCCTCCGCGACCGCTAAAGCTACACACCGCTTGGCCCGTCGGTACCCGTCTACTGCCTCCGGAGTCCTATGAGCCAAAAGAACCCGATAGGACTCCTTCTTCAGCTTGACGGCATCCCTCACTGCTGGTGTCCACCAACGGGTTCTGGGATTACCGCCACGACAGGCACCAACAACCTTGCGGCCACAGCTCCAATCAGCCGCCTCGACAATAGAGGTTCGGAACATGGTCCACTCGGACTCAATGTCCCGCACCTCCCTCGTGACATGTTCAAAGTTCTCCCGGAGGTGTGAATTGAAACTCTCTCTGACAGGAGACTCTGCCAGACGTTCCCAGCAGACCCTCACAATGCGTTTGGGCCTCCCAGGTCTGTCCGGCATCCTCCCCCACCATCGCAGCCAACTCACCACCAGGTGGTGATCGGTAGAAAGCTCCGCCCCTCTCTTCACTCGAGTGTCCAAAACATAAGGCCGCAAATCCGATGACATAACTACAAAGTCGATCATGGAACTGCGGCCTAGGGTGTCCTGGTGCCAAGTGCACATATGGACACCCTTATGTTTGAACATGCTGTTCGTTATGGACAATCCGTGACAAGCACAAAAGTCCAATAACAAAACACCACTCGGGTTTAGATCCGGGCAACCATTCTTTCCAATCACGCCTCCAATACATGTTTAGTGTATAAATATTAAATACATGTTTAGTGTATAAATGTTAAATACATGTTTAGTTTATGAATATTAAATACAGGTTTACTGTATGAATGTTAAATACATGTTTAGTTTATGAATATTAAATACATGTTTAGTGTATTAATATTAAATATATATTAAGTTTATTAAAATTAAATACATGTTTTTGTATTAATATTAAATACATGTTAAGTGTATAAATATTAAATACATGTTTAGTGTATTAATATTAAATACATGTTTAGTGTATGAATATTAAATACACGTTTAGTGTATAAATATTAAATACACGTTTAGTGTAAAAATATTAAATATATGTTTAGTTTATTAAAATTAAATACATGTTTTTGTATTAATATTAAATACATATTAAGTGTAAGAATAATAACTACATGTTTATTGAATGAATATTAAATACATGTTTAGTGTATAAATATTTAATACATGTTTAGTGTATTAATATTAAATACATGTTTAGTGTATTAATATTAAATATATGTTTAGTTTATTAAAATTAAATACATATTTTTGTATTAATATTAAATACATGTTTAGTGTATTAATATTAAATACATGTTTAGTGTATTAATATTAAATATATGTTTAGTTTATTAAAATTAAATACATATTTTTGTATTAATATTAAATACATGTTTAGTGTATTAATACTCCTCTCTGAGCTGCTACCTTACCGTGGTAGAGGAGTTTGCGTGTCCCAATGATCCTAGGAGCTATGTTGTCTGGGGGCTTTCATGCCCCCTGGTAGGGTCTACCAAGACAAACAGGTCCTAGGTGAGTGATCAGACAAAGAGCAGCTCAAAGACTCAAAGACTTCTATGGAATTACAACGAAATGAACCCAGATTTCCCTCGCCCGGACGTGGGTCACCGGGGCCCCCCTCTGGAGCCAGGCCCGGCTCCCATGGGGCCCGGCCGGGCACAGCCCGAAGAGGCAACGTGGGTCACCCCTCCAATGGGCTCACCACTCATAGGAGGGGCCATAGAGGTCGGGTGCATTGTGAGCTGGGCGGCAGCCGAAGGCAGGGCACTTGGCGGTCTGATCCTCGGCTACAGAAGCTAGCTCTTGGGACGTGGAACGTCACCTCACTGGGGGGGAAGGAGCCTGAGCTAGTGCGCGAGGTAGAGAAGTTCCGGCTGGATATAGTCGGACTCACCTCGACGCACAGCAAGGGCTCTGGAACCAGTTCTCTCGAGAGGGACTGGACCCTCTTCCACTCTGGCGTTGCCGGCAGTGAGAGGCGACGGGCTGGGGTGGCAATTCTGGTTGCCCCCCGGCTCAAAGCCTGCACGTTTGAGTTCAACCCAGTGGACGAGAGGGTAGCTTCCCTTCGCCTTCGGGTGGGGGGACGGGTCCTGACTGTTGTTTGTGCTTACGTACCAAACGGCAGTTCAGAGTACCCACCCTTTTTGGGTACACTCGAGGGAGTACTGGAAAGTGCTCCCACGGGTGATTCCCTTGTCCTACTGGGGGACTTCAACGCTCATGTTGGCAACGACAGTGAAACCTGGAGAGGCGTGATTGGGAAGAATGGCCGCCCGGATCTAAACCCGAGTGGTGTTTTGTTATTGGACTTCTGTGCTTGTCACGGATTGTCCATAACAAACACCATGTTCAAACATAAGGGTGTCCATATGTGCACTTGGCACCAGGACACCCTAGGCCGCAGTTCCATGATTGACTTTGTAGTTGTGTCATCGGATTTGCGGCCTTATGTTTTGGACACTCGGGTGAAGAGAGGGGCGGAGCTTTCTACCGATCACCACCTGGTGGTGAGTTGGCTGCGATGGTGGGGGAGGATGCCGGACAGACCTGGCAGGCCCAAACGCATTGTGAGGGTCTGCTGGGAACGTCTGGCAGAGTCTCCTGTCAGAGAGAGTTTCAATTCACACCTCCGGGAGAACTTTGAACATGTCACGAGGGAGGTGCGGGACATTGAGTCCGAGTGGACCATGTTCCGAACCTCTATTGTCGAGGCGGCTGATTGGAGCTGTGGCCGCAAGGTTGTTGGTGCCTGTCGTGGCGGTAATCCCAGAACCCGTTGGTGGACACCAGCAGTGAGGGATGCCGTCAAGCTGAAGAAGGAGTCCTATCGGGTTCTTTTGGCTCATAGGACTCCGGAGGCAGTGGACGGGTACCGACGGGCCAAGCGGTGTGCAGCTTTAGCGGTCGCGGAGGCAAAAACTCGGACATGGGAAGAGTTCGGGGAAGCCATGGAAAACGACTTCCGGACGGCTTCGAAGCGATTCTGGACCACCATACGCCGCCTCAGGAAGGGGAAGCAGTGCACTATCAACACCGTGTATGGTGCGGATGGTGTTCTGCTGACTTCGACTGCGGATGTTGTGGATCGGTGGAGGGAATACTTCGAAGACCTCCTCAATCCCACCAACACGTCTTTCTTTGAGGAAGCGGTGCCTGGGGAATCTGTAGTGGACTCTCCTATTTCTGGGGCTGAGGTCGCTGAGGTAGTTAAAAAGCTCCTCGGCGGCAAGGCCCCGGGGGTGGATGAGATCCGCCCGGAGTTCCTTAAGGCTCTGGATGCTGTGGGGCTGTCTTGGTTGACAAGACTCTGCAGCATCGCGTGGACATCGGGGGCGGTACCTCTGGATTGGCAGACCGGGGTGGTGGTCCCTCTCTTTAAGAAGGGGGACCGGAGGGTGTGTTCCAACTATCGTGGGATCACACTCCTCAGCCTTCCCGGTAAGGTTTATTCAGGTGTACTGGAGAGGAAGCTTCGCCGGATAGTCGAACCTCGGATTCAGGAGGAACAGTGTGGTTTTCGTCCTGGTCGTGGAACTGTGGACCAGCTCTATACTCTCGGCAGGGTTCTTGAGGGTGCATGGGAGTTTGCCCAACCAGTCTACATGTGCTTTGTGGACTTGGAGAAGGCATTCGACCGTGTCCCTCGGGAAGTCCTGTGGGGAGTGCTCAGAGAGTATGGGGTATCGGACTGTCTTATTGTGGCGGTCCGCTCCCTGTATGATCAGTGTCAGAGCTTGGTCCGCATTGCTGGCAGTAAGTCGGACACTTTTCCAGTGAGGGTTGGACTCCGCCAAGGCTGTCCTTTGTCACCGATTCTGTTCATAACTTTTATGGACAGAATTTCTAGGCGCAGTCAAGGCGTTGAGGGGTTCCGGTTTGGTGGCCACGGGATTAGGTCTCTGCTTTTTGCAGATGATGTGGTCCTGATGGCTTCATCTGACCGGGATCTTCAGCTCTCACTGGATCGGTTCGCAGCCGAGTGTGAAGCGACCGGAATGAGAATCAGCACCTCCAAGTCCGAGTCCATGGTTCTCGCCCGGAAAAGGGTGGAGTGCCATCTCCGGGTTGGGGAGGAGACCCTGCCCCAAGTGGAGGAGTTCAAGTACCTAGGAGTCTTGTTCACGAGTGGGGGAAGAGTGGATCGTGAGATCGACAGGCGGATCGGTGCGGCGTCTTCAGTAATGCGGACGTTGTATCGATCCGTTGTGGTGAAGAAGGAGCTGAGCCGGAAGGCAAAGCTCTCAATTTACCGGTCGATCTACGTTCCCATCCTCACCTATGGTCATGAGCTTTGGGTCATGACCGAAAGGATAAGATCACGGGTACAAGCGGCCCAAATGAGTTTCCTCCGCCGTGTGGCGGGGCTCTCCCTTAGAGATAGGGTGAGAAGCTCTGCCATCCGGGGGGAGCTCAAAGTAAAGCCGCTGCTCCTCCACATCGAGAGGAGCCAGATGAGGTGGTTCGGGCATCTGGTCAGGATGCCACCCGAACGCCTCCCTAGGGATGTGTTTAGGGCACGTCCAGCTGGTAGGAGGCCACGGGGAAGACCCAGGACACGTTGGAAAGACTATGTCTCCCGGCTGGCCTGGGAACGCCTCTGAATCCCCCGGGAAGAGCTGGACGAAGTGGCTGGAGATAGGGAAGTCTGGGCTTCCCTGCTTAGGCTGCTGCCCCCGCGACCCGACCTCGGATAAGCGGAAGATGATGGATGGATGGATGGATGTTTAGTGTATTAATATTAAATACATGTTTAGTGTATTAATATTAAATACATGTTTAGTGTATGAATAATAATTAAATGTTTAGTGTATGAATATTAAATACATGTTTAGTGTATAAATATTAAATACATGTTTAGTGTCATAATATTAAATATATGTTTAGTTTATTAAAATTAAATACATGTTTTTGTATAAATATTAAAACATTGTTTAATTTATTAATATTAAATATATGTTTAGTTTATTAAACTTAAATACACGTTTTTGTATTAATATTAAATACATGTTTAGTGTATGAATATTAAATACACGTTTAGTGTATGAATATTAAATAAATGTTTAGTTTATGAATATTAAATACATGTTTAGTGGATATATAATAAATACATATTTAGTGTATTAATATTAAATACATGTTTAGTGTATAAATATTAAATACATGTTTAGTGTATTAATATTAAATATATGTTTAGTTTATTAAAATTAAATACATGTTTTTGTATTAATATTAAATACATGTTTCGTGTACGAATATTAAATACATGTTTAGTGTATTAATATTAAATACATGTTTAATGTATGAATATTAGATACATGTTTAGTGTATGAATATTAAATACATTTTTAATGTATGAATATTAAATACATGTTTACTGTATTAATATTAAATACATGTTTAGTGTATAAATAATAACTACATGTTTAGTGTATGAATATTAAATACATGTTTAGTGTTTAAATATTAAATACATGTTTAGTGTATGAATATTAAATACATGTTTAGTGTATAATATTAAATACATGTTTAGTGTATGAATATTAAATACACGTTTAGTGTATGAATATTAAATACATGTTTAGTGTTTAAATATTAAATACATGTCTAGTGTATTAATATTAAATATGTGTTTAGTTTATTAAAATTAAATACATGTTTTTGTATAAATATTAAATACATGTTTAGTGTATGAATATTAAATACATGTTTAGTGTATAAATATTAAATACATGTTTAGTGTATGAATATTAAATACATGTTTAATGTATGAATATTAAATACATGTTTAGTGTATAAATATTAAATACATGTTTCGTGTACGAATATTAAATACATGTTTAGTGTATAAATATTAAATACATGTTCAATGTATGAATATTAAATACATGTTTAGTGTATAAATGTTAAATACATGTTTAGTTTATGAATATTAAATACATGTTTAGTGTATTAATATTAAATATCTATTTAGTTTATTACAATTAAATACGTGTTTTGTATTAATATTAAATACATGTTTAGTGTATGAATATTAAATACATGTTTAGTGTATGAATATTAAATACATGTTTAGTGTAAACATATTAAATACATGTTTAGTGTATTAATATTAAATACATGTTTAGTGTATTAATATTAAATATATATTTAGTTTATGAATATTAAATACATGTTTAGTGGATATATAATAAATACATATTTAGTGTATTAATATTAAATACATGTTTAGTGTATAAATATTAAATACATGTTTAGTGTATGAGTAATAACTACATGTTTAGTGTATAACTATTAAATACATGTTCAGTGTATAAATATTAAATACATGTTTAGTGTAATAATATTAAATATATGTTTAGTTTATTAAAATTAAATACATGTTTTTGTATTAATATTAAATATATGTTTAGTGTATAAATATTAAATACATGTTTAGTGTATGAATATTAAATGCATGTTTAGTGTATAATATTAAATACATGTTTAGTGTGTGAATATTCAATACATGTTTACTGTATAAATATTAAATACATGTTTAGTGTATGAATATTAAATACATGTTTAGTGTATGAATATTAAATACACTTTTAGTATATGAATATTAAATACAAGTTTAGTGTAAACATATTAAATACATGTTTAGTGTATTAATATTAAATATATATTTAGTTTATTAAAATTAAATACATGTTTTTGTATTAATATTAAATACATGTTTAGTGTATAAATATTTAATACATGTTTACTGTATTAATATTAAATACAAGTTTAGTGTATAAATAATAACTACATGTTTAGTGTATGAATATTAAATACATGTTTAGTTTATGAATATTAAATACATGTTTAGTGTATTAATATTAAATATATATTTAGTTTATTACAATTAAATACATGTTTTTGTATTAATATTAAATACATATTAAGTGTAAGAATAATAACTACATATTTATTGAATAAATATTAAATACATGTTTAGTGTATAAATATTTAATACATGTTTACTGTATTAATATTAAATACATGTTTAGTGTATGAATAATAACTACATGTTTAGTGTATGAATATTAAATACATGTTTAGTGTATAAATATTAAATACATGTTTAGTGTATTAATATTAAATATATGTTTAGTTTATTAAAAATTAAATACATGTTTAGTGTATGAATATTAAATACATGTTTAGTGTATGAATATTAAATACATGTTTAATGTATAAATATTAAATACATGTTTAGTGTATAAATATTAAATACATGTTTCGTGTATGAATATTAAATACATGTTTAGTGTAGAAATTTTAAATACATTTTTAGTGTATAAATATTAAATACATGTTTAGTGGATAAATAATAAATAAATATTTGGTGTATTAATATTAAATACATGTTTAGTGTATAAATATTAAATACATGTTTAGTGTATAAATATTAAATACATGTTTAGTGTATTAATATTAAATATGTGTTTACTTTATTAAAATTAAATAAATGTTTTTGTATTAATATTAAATACATGTTTAGTGTATAAATATTAAATACATGTTTAGTGTATGAATGTTAAATACATGTTTAGTTTATGAATATTAAATACATGTTTGGTGTATTAATATTAAATATATATTTAGTTTATTAAAATTAAATACATGTTTTGTATTAATATTAAATACATCTCTAGTGTATAAATATTAAATACATGTTTAGTGTATGAATATTAAATACATGTTTGGTGTATAACTATTAAATACATGTTTAGTGTATTAATATTAAATACACTTTTAGTGTATAAATAGTAAATACACGTTTAGTGTAACAATATTAAATACATGTTTAGTGTATTAATATTAAATAAATGTTTAGTTTATTAAAATTAAATACATGTTTTTGTATTAATATTAAATACATATTAAGTGTAAGAATAATAACTACATGTTTATTGAATGAATATTAAATACATGTTTAGTGTATT
This sequence comes from Nerophis ophidion, assembly GCF_033978795.1. Lineage (NCBI taxonomy): Eukaryota > Metazoa > Chordata > Actinopteri > Syngnathiformes > Syngnathidae > Nerophis > Nerophis ophidion. Next base: position 50,376,811 of record NC_084628.1, read on the forward strand.
AATATTAAATATATGATTAGTATATAATTACATATATGTTTGGTATATGATTATTAAATACATGTTCAGTGTATTAATATTAAATACATGTTTAGTGTATGAATATTAAATACATGTTTAGTGTATGAATATTAAATACATGTTTAGTGTATGAATATTAAATAGATGTTTGTGTATAAATATTAAATACATGTTTAGTGTATTAATATTAAATATATGTTTAGTGTATTAATATTAAATACATGTTTAGTGTATAAATATTAAATACATGTTTAGTGGATAAATAATAAATAAATATTTGGTGTATTAATATTAAATACATGTTTAGTGTATAAATATTAAATACATGTTTAGTGTATAAATATTAAATACATGTTTAGTGTATTAATATTAAATATGTGTTTACTTTATTAAAATTAAATAAATGTTTTTGTATTAATATTAAATACATGTTTAGTGTATAAATATTAAATACATGTTTAGTGTATGAATGTTAAATACATGTTTAGTTTATGAATATTAAATACATGTTTGGTGTATTAATATTAAATATATATTTAGTTTATTAAAATTAAATACATGTTTTGTATTAATATTAAATACATGTCTAGTGTATAAATATTAAATACATGTTTAGTGTATTAATATTAAATACATGTTTAGTGTATGAATATTAAATACATGTTTAGTGTATAACTATTAAATACATGTTTAGTGTATTAATATTAAATAAATGTTTAGTTTATTAAAATTAAATACATGTTTTTGTATTAATATTAAATACATATTAAGTGTAAGAATAATAACTACATGTTTATTGAATGAATATTAAATACATGTTTAGTGTATGAATATTTAATACATTTTTAGTGTATTTATATTAAATATGTGTTTGGTTTATTAAAATTAAATACATGTTTTTGTATTAATATTAAATACATGTTTAGTGTATTAATATTAAATACATGCTTAGTGTATAGATGTTAAATACATGTTTAGTTTATGAATATTAAATACATGTTTAGTGTATTAATATTAAATATATATTTATTTTATTAAAATTAAATACATGTTTTTGTATTAATATTAAATACATGTTTAGTGTATTAATATTAAATACATGTTTTTTGTATTAATATTAAATACATGTTTAGTGTATAAATAATAACTACATGTTTAGTGTATGAATATTAAATACATGTTTAGTGTATTAATATTAAATATATGTTTAGTTTATTAAAATTAAATACATGTTTTTGTATAAATATTAAATACATGTTTAGTGTATGAATATTAAATACATGTTTAGTGTATAAATATTAAATAGATGTTTAGTGTATGAATATTAAATACATGTTTAATGTATGAATATTAAATACATGTTTAGTGTATAAATATTAAATACATGTTTAGTTTATGAATATTAAATACATGTTTAGTGTATTAATATTAAATATATGTTTAGTTTATTAAAATTAAATACATGTTTTTGTACTAATATTAAATACATGTTTAGTGTATAAATATTAAATACATGTTTAGTGTATTAATATTAAATACATGTTTAGTGTATAAATGTTAAATACATGTTTAGTGTATTAATATTAAATACATGTTTAGTGTATGAATATTAAATATATGTTTGTGTATGAATATTAAATGCATGTTTAGTGTATTAATATTAAATATATGTTTAGTGTATAAATATTAAATACATGTTTAGTGTATTAAACTTAAATACATGTTTTTGTATTAATATTAAATACATGTTTAGTGTATAAATATTAAATACATGTTTAGTGGATAAATAATAAATAAATATTTAGTGTATTAATATTAAATACATGTTTAGTGTATTAATATTAAATATGTGTTTACTTTATTAAAATTAAATAAATGTTTTTGTATTAATATTAAATACATGTTTAGTGTATAAATATTAAATACAGGTTTAGTGTATTAATATTAAATAAATGTTTAGTGTATGAATGATAACTACAGGTTTAGTGTATAAATATTAAATACATGTTTAGTGTATGAATGTTAAATACATGTTTAGTTTATGAATATTAAATACATGTTTAGTGTATTAATATTAAATATATGTTTAGTTTATTAAAATTAAATACATGTTTTTGTACTAATATTAAATACATGTTTAGTGTATAAATATTAAATACATGTTTAGTGTATTAATATTAAATACATGTTTAGTGTATAAATGTTAAATACATGTTTAGTGTATGAATATTAAATATATGTTTAGTTTATTAAAATTAAATACATGTTTTTGTACTAATATTAAATACATGTTTAGTGTATAATTAAATACATGTTTAGTGTATTAATATTAAATACATGTTTAGTGTATAAATATAAGTGTATGAGAAACCAAACATATAAAAAAAAAATAAAAGAAACAAAAAAAAAGGAAAAAGAGAGAAAGAGAGACGGAGCGGACCGGACTTATTAAGAGGGAACGTGCGCCCTCCTGTGGACTTCTGCCGCAACTGCACGCATAAAGAAATTCATTATTTCCAAGTGTGCCTTATTTAGAGGATAATAAATACATGTTTACTGTATGAATATTAAATATATGATTAGTATATGATTACATATACGTTTAGTATATGATTATTAAATACATGTTCAGTGTATTAATATTACATACATGTTTAGTGTATGAATATTAAATACATATTTAGTGTATAAATATTAAATACATGTTTAGTGTGTAAATATTAAATACATGTTTAGTGTATGAATATTAAATACATGTTTAGTGTATAAATATTAAATACATGTTTAGTGTATGAATATTAAATACATGTTTAATGTATGAATATTAAATACATGTTTAGTGTATAAATATTAAATACATGTTTCGTGTACGAATATTAAATACATGTTTAGTGTATAAATATTAAATACATGTTTAATGTATGAATATTAAATACATGTTTAGTGTATGAATATTAAATACATTTTTAATGTATGAATATTAAATACATATTTAGTGTATAAATATTAAATACATGTTAAGTGTATAAATATTAAATACACATTTAGTGTATAAATATTAAATACATGATTAGTGTATTAATATTAAATACATGATTAGTGTATAAATATTAAATACATGTTTAGTGTATTAATATTAAATACATGTTTAGTGTATTATATTAAATACATGTTTAGTGTATTAATATTAAATACATGTTTAGTGTATGAATAATAACTAAATGTTTAGTGTATGAATATTAAATACATGTTCAGTGTATAAATATTAAATACATGTTTAGTGTAATAATATTAAATATATGTTTAGTTTATTAAAATTAAATACATGTTTTTGTATTAATATTAAATACATGTTTAGTGTATGAATATTAAATACATGTTTAGTGTATAAATATTAAATACATGTTTAGTGTATGAATATTAAATACATGTTTAATGTATGAATATTAAATACATGTTTAGTGTATAAATATTAAATACATATTTCGTGTACGAATATTAAATACATGTTTAGTGTATAAATATTAAATACATGTTTAATGTATGAATATTAAATACATGTTTAGTGTATGAATATTAAATACATTTTTAATGTATGAATATTAAATACATATTTAGTGTATAAATATTAAATACATGTTAAGTGTATAAATATTAAATACATATTTAGTGTATACATATTAAATACATGATTAGTGTATTAATATTAAATACATGATTAGTGTATAAATATTAAATACATGTTTAGTGTATGAATAATAACTAAATGTTTAGTGTATGAATATTAAATACATGTTCAGTGTATAAATATTAAATACATGTTTAGTTTAATAATATTAAATATATGTTTAGTTTATTAAAATTAAATACATGTTTTTGTATTAATATTAAATACATGTTTAGTGTATAAATATTAAATACATGTTTAGTGTATTAATATTAAATACACTTTTAGTGTATAAATAGTAAATACACGTTTAGTGTAACAATATTAAATACATGTTTAGTGTATTAATATTAAATAAATGTTTAGTTTATTAAAATTAAATACATGTTTTTGTATTAATATTAAATACATATTAAGTGTAAGAATAATAACTACATGTTTATTGAATGAATATTAAATACATGTTTAGTGTATGAATATTTAATACATGTTTAGTGTATTTATATTAAATATGTGTTTAGTTTATTAAAATTAAATACATGTTTTTGTATTAATATTAAATACATGTTTAGTGTATTAATATTAAATATATGTTTAGTTTATTAAAATTAAATACATGTTTTTGTATTAATATTAAATACATGTTTAGTGTATTAATATTAAATACATGTTTAGTGTATTAATATTAAATACATGTTTAGTGTATAAATGTTAAATACATGTTTAGTGTATGAATATTAAATATATGTTTAGTTTATTAAAATTAAATACATGTTTTTGTACTAATATTAAATACATGTTTAGTGTATAAATATTAAATACATGTTTAGTGTATGAATATTAAATACATGTTTAATGTATGAATATTAAATACATGTTTAGTGTATAAATATTAAATACATATTTCGTGTACGAATATTAAATACATGTTTAGTGTATAAATATTAAATACATGTTTAATGTATGAATTTTAAATACATGTTTAGTGTATGAATATTAAATACATTTTTAATGTATGAATATTAAATACATATTTAGTGTATAAATATTAAAAACATGTTAAGTGTATAAATATTAAATACATGATTAGTGTATTAATATTAAATACATGATTAGTGTATGAATATTAAATACATGTTTCGTGTACGAATATTGAATACATGTTTAGTGTATAAATATTAAATACATGTTTAATGTATGAATATTAATTACATGTTTAGTGTATGAATATTAAATACATTTTTAATGTATGAATATTAAATACATGTTTAGTGTATAAATATAAGTATATGAGTAACAAAACTTATGTAAAAAAAATAAATAAAAGAAACAAAAAAAAGGAAAAAGAGAGTGAGAGAGAGACGGAGAGGACCGGGCATATTAAGAGGGAACTTGCGCCCTCCTGTGGACTTCTGCCGCAATTGCACACATAAAGAAATTCATTATTTCCAAGTGTGCCTTATTTAGAGGATAATAAATACATGTTTACTGTATGAATATTAAATATATGATTAGTATATAATTACATATATGTTTGGTATATGATTATTAAATACATGTTCAGTGTATTAATATTAAATACATGTTTAGTGTATGAATATTAAATACATGTTTAGTGTATTAATATTAAATACATGTTTAGTGTATGAATATTAAATACATGTTTGTGTATAAATATTAAATACATGTTTAGTGTATTAATATTAAATACATGTTTAGTGTATAAATATTAAATACATGTTTAATGTATGAATATTAATTACATGTTTAGTGTATAAATATTAAATACATGTTTATTGGATAAATAATAAATAAATATTTAGTGTATTAATATTAAATACATGTTTAGTGTATAAATATTAAATACATGTTTAGTGTATTAATATTAAATATGTGTTTACTTTATTAAAATTAAATAAATGTTTTTGTATTAATATTAAATAGATGTTTAGTGTATAAGTATTAAATACAGGTTTTGTGTATTAATATTAAATACATGTTTAGTGTATGAATAATAACTACAGGTTTAGTGTATAAATATTAAATACATGTTTAGTGTATGAATGTTAAATACATGTTTAGTTTATGAATATTAAATACATGTTTAGTGTATGAATATTAAATATATGTTTAGTCTATTAAAATTAAATACATGTTTTTGTATTAATATTAAATACATATTAAGTGTAAGAATAATAACTACATGTTTATTGAATGAATATTAAATACATGTTTAGTGTATGAATATTTAATACATGTTTAGTGTATTAATATTAAGTATGTGTTTAGTTTATTAAAATTAAATACATGTTTTTGTATTAATATTAAATATATGTGTAGTGTATTAATATTAAATATATGTTTAGTTTATTAAAATTAAATACATGTTTTTGTATTAATATTAAATACATGTTTAGTGTATTAATATTAAATACATGTTTAGTGTATTAATATTAAATACATGTTTAGTGTATAAATGTTAAATACATGTTTAGTGTATGAATATTAAATATATGTTTAGTTTATTAAAATTAAATACATGTTTTTGTATTAATATTAAATACATATTTAGTGTATAAATATTAAATACATGTTTAGTGTATTAATATTAAATACATGTTTAGTGTATAAATATAAGTGTATGAGAAACCAAACTTATGTAAAAAAAATAAAAGAAACAAAAAAAAAGGAAAAAGAGAGGTAGAGAGACGGAGAGGACCGGACTTATTAAGAGGGAACGTGCGCCCTCCTGTGGACTTCTGCCGCAACTGCATGCATAAAGAAATTCATTATTTCCAAGTGTGCCTTATTTAGAGGATAATAAATACATGTTTACTAAATGAATATTAAATATATGATTAGTATATGATTACATACACGTTTAGTATATGATTATTAAATACATGTTCAGTGTATTAATATTAAATACATGTTTAGTGTATGAATATTAAATACATATTTAGTGTATAAATATTAAATACATGTTTAGTGTATGAATATTAAATACATGTTTAGTGTATGAATATTAAATATATGTTTAGTGTATGAATATTAAATACATGTTTAGTGTATAAATATTAAATACATGTTTAGTGTATGAATATTAAATACATGTTTAGTGTATAAATATTAAATATATGTTTAGTGTATGAATATTAAATACATGTTTAATGTATGAATATTAAATACATGTTTAGTGTATAAATATTAAATACATGTTTCGTGTAGGAATATTAAATACATGTTTAGTGTATAAATATTAAATACATGTTTAATGTATGAATATTAATTACATGTTTAGTGTATGAATATTAAATACATATTTAGTGTATAAATAATAAATACATGTTAAGTGTATAAATATTAAATACATATTTAGTGTATAAATATGAAATACATGATTAGTGTATTAATATTAAATACATGATTAGTGTATAAATATTAAATACATGTTTAGTGTATTAATATTAAACACATGTTTAGTGTATTAATATTAAATACATGTTTAGTGTATAAATAATAACTAAATGTTTAATGTATGAATATTAAATACATGTTCAGTGTATAAATATTAAATACATGTTTAGTGTAATAGTATTAAATATATGTTTAGTTTATTAAAATTAAATACATGTTTTTGTATTAATATTAAATACATGTTTAGTGTATAAATATTAAATACATGTTTAGTGTATTAATATTAAATACATGTTTAGTGTATTAATATTAAATACATGTTTAGTGTATAAATAATAACTATATGTTTAGTGTATGAATATTAAATACAAGTTTAGTGTATAAATGTTAAATACATGTTTAGTTTATGAATATTAAATACATGTTTAGTGTATTAATATTAAATATATATTTAGTTTATTACAATTAAATACATGTTTTTGTATTAATATGAAATACATGTTTAGTGTATGAATATTAAATACATGTTTAGTGTATGAATATTAAATACATGTTTAGCGTAAAAATATTAAATACATGTTTCGTGTATTAATATTAAATACATGTTTAGTGTATTAATATTAAATATATATTTAGTTTATGAATATTAAATACATGTTTAGTGGATATATAATAAATACATATTTCGTGTATTAATATTAAATACATGTTTAGTGTATGAATATTAAATACATGTTTAGTGTATGAATAATAACTACATGTTTAGTGTATTAATATTAAACACATGTTTAGTGTATGAATATTAAATACACTTTTAGTGTATAAATAATAAATACATGTTAAGTGTATAAATATTAAATACATATTTAGTGTATAAATATTAAATACATGATTAGTGTATTAATATTAAATACATGATTAGTGTATAAATATTAAATACATGTTTAGTGTATTAATATTAAATACATGTTTAGTGTATTAATATTAAATACATGTTTAGTGTATAAATAATAACTAAATGTTTAGTGTATGAATATTAAATACATGTTCAGTGTATAAATATTAAATACATGTTTAGTGTAATAGTATTAAATATATGTTTAGTTTATTAAAATTAAATACATGTTTTTGTATTAATATTAAATACATGTTTAGTGTATAAATATTAAATACATGTTTAGTGTATTAATATTAAATACATGTTTAGTGTATTAATATTAAATACATGTTTAGTGTATAAATAATAACTATATGTTTAGTGTATGAATATTAAATACATGTTTAGTGTATGAATATTAAATACATGTTTAGTGTATAAATATTAAATACATGTTTAATGTATTAATATTAAATACATGTTTAGTGTAAAAATATAAGTGTATGAGAAACCAAACTTATGTAAAAATAATAAAAGAAACAAAAAAAAAGGAAAAAGAGAGATAGAGAGACGGAGAGGACCGGACTTATTAAGAGGGAACGTGCGCCCTCCTGTGGACTTCTGCCGCAACTGCATGCATAAAGAAATTCATTATTTCCAAGTGTGCCTTATTTAGAGGATAATAAATACATGTTTACTAAATGAATATTAAATATATGATTAGTATATGATTACATATACGTTTAGTATATGATTATTAAATACATGTTCAGTGTATTAATATTAAATACATGTTTAGTGTATGAATATTAAATACATATTTAGTGTATAAATATTAAATACATGTTTAGTGTATAAATATTAAATACATGTTTAGTGTATGAATATTAAATACATGTTTAGTGTATAAATATTAAATATATGTTTAGTGTATGAATATTAAATACATGTTTAATGTATGAATATTAAATACATGTTTAGTGTATAAATATTAAATACATGTTTCGTGTAGGAATATTAAATACATGTTTAGTGTATTAATATTAAATACATGTTTAGTGTATGAATATTAAATACATATTTAGTGTATAAATAATAAATACATGTTAAGTGTATAAATATTAAATACATATTTAGTGTATGAATATGAAATACATGATTAGTGTATAAATATTAAATACATGTTTAGTGTATTAATATTAAATACATGTTTAGTGTATTAATATTAAATACATGTTTAGTGTATTAATATTAAATACATGTTTAGTGTATAAATAATAACTAAATGTTTAGTGTATGAATATTAAATACATGTTCAGTGTATAAATATTAAATACATGTTTAGTGTAATAGTATTAAATATATGTTTAGTTTATTAAAATTAAATACATGTTTTTGTATTAATATTAAATACATGTTTAGTATATAAATATTAAATACATGTTTAGTGTATTAATATTAAATACATGTTTAGTGTATTAATATTAAATACATGTTTAGTGTATAAATAATAACTATATGTTTAGTGTATGAATATTAAATACATGTTTAGTGTATAAATGTTAAATACATGTTTAGTTTATGAATATTAAATACATGTTTAGTGTATTAATATTAAATATATATTTAGTTTATTACAATTAAATACATGTTTTTGTATTAATATTAAATACATGTTTAGTGTATGAATATTAAATACATGTTTAGTGTATGAATATTAAATACATGTTTAGCGTAAAAATATTAAATACATGTTTAGTGTATTAATATTAAATACATGTTTAGTGTATTAATATTAAATATATATTTAGTTTATGAATATTAAATACATGTTTAGTGGATATTTAATAAATACATATTTAGTGTATTAATATTAAATACATGTTTAGTGTATGAATATTAAATACATGTTTAGTGTATGAATAATAACTACATGTTTAGTGTATTAATATTAAACAAATGTTTAGTGTATGAATATTAAATACACTTTTAGTGTATGAATATTAAATACACGTTTAGTGTAATAATATTAAATACATGTTTAGTGTATTAATATTAAATATATATTTAGTTTATTCAAATTAAATACATGTTTTTGTATTAATATTAAATACATGTTTAGTGTATAAACATTTAATACATGTTTACTGTATTAATATTAAATACATGTTTAGTGTATAAATAATAACTACATGTTTGGTGTATGAATATTAAATACATATTTAGTGTATAAATATTAAATACATGTTTAGTGTATTAATATTAAATATATGTTTAGTTTATTAAAATTAAATACATGTTTAGTGTTTGAATGTTAAATACATGTTTAGTTTATGAATATTAAATACATGTTTAGTGTATTAATATTAAATATATATTTAGTTTATTAAAATTGAATACATGTTTTTGTATTAATATTAAATACATGTTTAGTGTATTAATATTAAATACATGTTTACTGTATTAATATTAAATACATGTTTAGTGTATAAATAATAACTACATGTTTAGTGTATGAATATTAAATACATGTTTAGTTTTTAAATATTAAATACATGTCTAGTGTATTAATATTAAATATGTGTTTAGTTTATTAAAATTAAATACATGTTTTTGTATAAATATTAAATACATGTTTAGTGTATGAATATTAAATACATGTTTAGTGTATAAATATTAAATACATGTTTAGTGTATGAATATTAAATACATGTTTAATGTATGAATATTAAATACATGTTTAGTGTATAAATATTAAATACATGTTTCGTGTACGAATATTAAATACATGTTTAGTGTATAAATATTAAATACATGTTCAATGTATGAATATTAAATACATGTTTAGTGTATAAATGTTAAATACATGTTTAGTTTATGAATATTAAATACATGTTTAGTGTATTAATATTAAATATATATTTAGTTTATTACAATTAAATACGTGTTTTGTATTAATATTAAATACATGTTTAGTGTATGAATATTAAATACATGTTTAGTGTATGAATATTAAATACATGTTTAGTGTAAACATATTAAATACATGTTTAGTGTATTAATATTAAATACATGTTTAGTGTATTAATATTAAATATATATTTAGTTTATGAATATTAAATACATGTTCAGTGGATGTATAATAAATACATATTTAGTGTATTAATATTAAATACATGTTTAGTGTATAAATATTAAATACATGTTTAGTGTATGAGTAATAACTACATGTTTAGTGTATAACTATTAAATACATGTTCAGTGTATAAATATTAAATACATGTTTAGTGTAATAATATTAAATATATGTTTAGTTTATTAAAATTAAATACATGTTTTTGTATTAATATTAAATATATGTTTAGTGTATAAATATTAAATACATGTTTAGTGTATGAATATTAAATGCATGTTTAGTGTATAATATTAAATGCATGTTTAGTGTGTGAATATTCAATACATGTTTACTGTATAAATATTAAATACATGTTTAGTGTATGAATATTAAATACATGTTTAGTGTATAAATATTAAATACATGTTTGATGTATTAATATTAATTACATGTTTAGTGTATGAATATTAAATACACTTTTAGTATATGAATATTAAATACACGTTTAGTGTAAACATATTAAATACATGTTTAGTGTATTAATATTAAATATATATTTAGTTTATCAAAATTAAATACATGTTTTTGTATTAATATTAAATACATGTTTAGTGTATAAATATTTAATACATGTTTACTGTATTAATATTAAATACAAGTTTAGTGTATAAATAATAACTACATGTTTAGTGTATGAATATTAAATACATGTTTAGTGTATAAATATTAAATACATGTTTAGTGTATTAATATTAAATATATGTTTAGTTTATTAAAATTAAATACATGTTTTTGTATTAATATTAAATACATATTAAGTGTAAGAATAATAACTACATATTTATTGAATGAATATTAAATACATGTTTAGTGTATAAATATTTAATACATGTTTACTGTATTAATATTAAATACATGTTTAGTGTATGAATAATAACTACATGTTTAGTGTATGAATATTAAATACATGTTTAGTGTATAAATATTAAATACATCTTTAGTGTTTTAATATTAAATATATGTTTAGTTTATTAAAAATTAAATACATGTTTAGTGTATGAATATTAAATACATGTTTAGTGTATAAATGTTAAATACATGTTTAGTTTATGAATATTAAATACATGTTTAGTATATTAATATTAAATATATATTTAGTTTATTAAAATTAAATACATGTTTTTGTATTAATATTAAATACAATTTTAGTGTATTAATATTAAATACATGTTTACTGTATTAATATTAAATACATGTTTAGTGTATAAATAATAACTACATGTTTAGTGTATGAATATTAAATACATGTTTAGTGTATAAATATTAAATACATGTTTAGTGTATTAATATTAAATATATGTTTAGCTTATTAAAATTAAATACATGTTTTTTGTATGAATATTAAATACATGTTTAGTGTATGAATATTAAATACATGTTTAGTGTATAAATATTAAATACATGTTTAGTGTATGAATATTAAATACATGTTTAATGTATGAATATTAAATACATGTTTAGTGTATAAATATTAAATACATGTTTAATGTATTAATATTAATTACATGCTTAGTGTATGAATATTAAATACTTTTTTAATGTATGAATATTAAATACATGTTTAGTGTATAAATATAAGTGTATGAGTAACAAAACTTATGTAAAAAAATAAATAAAAGAAACAAAAAAAATGGAAAAAGAGAGTGAGAGAGAGACGGAGAGGACCGGGCATATTAAGAGGGAACGTGCGCCCTCCTGTGGACTTCTTCCGCAACTGCACACATAAAGAAATTCATAATTTCCAAGTGTGCCTTATTTAGAGGATAATAAATACATGTTTACTGTATGAATATTAAATATATGATTAGTATATAATTACATATATGTTTGGTATATGATTATTAAATACATGTTCAGTGTATTAATATTAAATACATGTTTAGTGTATGAATATTAAATACATGTTTAGTGTATTAATATTAAATACATGTTTAGTGTATGAATATTAAATACATGTTTGTGTATAAATATTAAATACATGTTTAGTGTATTAATATTAAATATATGTTTAGTGTATTAATATTAAATACATGTTTAGTGTATAAATATTAAATACATGTTTAGTGGATAAATAATAAATAAATATTTGGTGTATTAATATTAAATACATGTTTAGTGTATAAATATTAAATACATGTTTAGTGTATGAATATTAAATACATGTTTAGTGTATTAATATTAAATATGTGTTTACTTTATTAAAATTAAATAAAAGTTTTTGTATTCATATTAAATACATGTTTAGTGTATAAATATTAAATACATGTTTAGTGTATGAATGTTAAATACATGTTTAGGTTATGAATATTAAATACATGTTTGGTGTATTAATATTAAATATATATTTAGTTTATTAAAATTAAATACATGTTTTGTATTAATATTAAATACATGTCTAGTGTATAAATATTAAATACATGTTTAGTGTATTAATATTAAATACATGTTTAGTGTATGAATATTAAATACATGTTTGGTGTATAAATATTAAATACATGTTTAGTGTATTAATATTAAATACACTTTTAGTGTATAAATAGTAAATACACGTTTAGTGTAACAATATTAAATACATGTTTAGTGTATTAATATTAAATAAATGTTTAGTTTATTAAAATTAAATACATGTTTTTGTATTAATATTAAATACATATTAAGTGTAAGAATAATAACTACATGTTTATTGAATGAATATTAAATACATGTTTAGTGTATTTATATTAAATAAATGTTTAGTTTAATAAAATTAAATACATGTTTTTGTATTAATATTAAATACATGTTTAGTGTATTAATATTAAATATATGTTTAGTTTATTAAAATTAAATACATGTTTTTGTATTAATATTAAATACATGTTTAGTGTATTAATATTAAATACATGTTTAGTGTATTAATATTAAATACATGTTTAGTGTATAAATATTAAATACATGTTTAGTGTATTAATATTAAATACATGTTTAGTGTATAAATATAAGTGTATGAGAAACCAAACATATAAAAAAAAATAAAAGAAACAAAAAAAAGGAAAAAGAGAGATAGAGGGACGGAGAGGACCGGACTTATTAAGAGGGAACGTGCGCCCTCCTGTGGACTTCTGCCGCAACTGCACACATAAAGAAATTCATTATTTCCAAGAGTGCCTTATTTAGAGGATAATAAATACATGTTTACTAAATGAATATTAAATATATGATTAGTATATGATTACATATACGTTCAGTATATGATTATTAAATACATGTTCAGTGTATTAATATTAAATACATGTTTAGTGTATGAATATTTTATACATATTTAGTGTATAAATATTAAATACATGTTTAGTGTGTAAATATTAAATACATGTTTAGTGTATGAATATTAAATACATGTTTAGTGTATAAATATTAAATACATGTTTAGTGTATGAATATTAAATACATGTTTAATGTATGAATATTAAATACATGTTTAGTGTATAAATATTAAATACATATTCCGTGTACGAATATTAAATACATGTTTAGTGTATAAATGTTAAATACATGTTTAATGTATGAATATTAAATACATGTTTAGTGTATGAATATTAAATACATTTTTTAATGTATGAATATTAAATACATATTTAGTGTATAAATATTAAATACATGTTAAGTGTATAAATATTAAATACATATTTAGTGTATAAATATTAAATACATGATTAGTGTATTAATATTAAATACATGATTAGTGTATGAATATTAAATACATGTTTCGTGTACGAATATTAAATACATGTTTAGTGTATAAATATTAAATACATGTTTAATGTATGAATATTAATTACATGTTAAGTGTATGAATATTAAATACATTTTTAATGTATGAATATTAAATACATGTTTAGTGTATAAATATAAGTATATGAGTAACAAAACTTATGTAAAAAAAAAAATAAAAGAAACAAAAAAAAAGGAAAAAGAGAGTGAGAGAGAGACGGAGAGGACCGGACTTATTAAGAGGGAACTTGTGCCCTCCTGTGGACTTCTGCCGCAATTGCACACATAAACAAATTCATTATTTCCAAGTGTGCCTTATTTAGAGGATAATAAATACATGTTAACTGTATGAATATTAAATATATGATTAGTATATAATTACATATATGTTTGGTATATGATTATTAAATACATGTTCAGTGTATTAATATTAAATACATGTTTAGTGTATGAATATTAAATACATGTTTAGTGTATTAATATTAAATACATGTTTAGTGTATGAATATTAAATACATGTTTGTGTATAAATATTAAATACATGTTTAGTGTATTAATATTAAATACATGTTTAGTGTATAAATATTAAATACATGTTTAGTGTATGAATATTAATTACATGTTTAGTGTATAAATATTGAATACATGTTTAGTGTATAAATATTAAATACATGTTTATTGGATAAATAATAAATAAATATTTAGTGTATTAATATTAAATACATGTTTAGTGTATAAATATTAAATACATGTTTAGTGTATTAATATTGAATATGTGTTTACTTTATTAAAATTAAATAAATGTTTTTGTATTAATATTAAATAGATGTTTAGTGTATAAGTATTAAATACAGGTTTTGTGTATTAATATTAAATACATGTTTAGTGTATGAATAATAACTACAGGTTTAGTGTATTAATATTAAATACATGTTTAGTTTATGAATATTAAATACATGTTTAGTGTATGAATATTAATTATATGTTTAGTCTATTAAAATTAAATACATGTTTTTGTATTAATATTAAATACATATTAAGTGTAAGAATAATAACTACATGTTTATTGAATGAATATTAAATACATGTTTAGTGTATGAATATTTAATACATGTTTAGTGTATTAATATTAAGTATGTGTTTAGTTTATTAAAATTAAATACATGTTTTTGTATTAATATTAAATATATGTTTAGTGTATTAATATTAAATATATGTTTAGTTTATTAAAATTAAATACATGTTTTTGTATTAATATTAAATACATGTTTAGTGTATTAATATTAAATACATGTTTAGTGTATTAATATTAAATACATGTTTAGTGTATAAATGTTAAATACATGTTTAGTGTATGAATATTAAATATATGTTTAGTTTATTAAAATTAAATACATGTTTAGTGTATTAATATTAAATATATATTTAGTTTATTACAATTAAATACATGTTTAGTGTATTAATATTAAATACATGTTTAGTGTATAAATATAAGTGTATGAGAAACCAAACTCATGTAAAAAAAATAAAAGAAACAAAAAAAAAGGAAAAAGAGAGATAGAGAGACGGAGAGGACCGGACTTATTAAGAGGGAACGTGCGCCCT
The DNA here is from genome assembly GCF_033978795.1 of Nerophis ophidion. NCBI lineage: Eukaryota > Metazoa > Chordata > Actinopteri > Syngnathiformes > Syngnathidae > Nerophis > Nerophis ophidion. Next base: position 50,393,323 of record NC_084628.1, read on the forward strand.
CCTGTGGACTCCTGCCGCAACTGCATGCATAAAGAAATTCATTATTTCCAAGTGTGCCTTATTTAGAGGATAATAAATACATGTTTACTGTATGAATATTAAATATATGATTAGTATATGATTACATACACGTTTAGTATATGATTATTAAATACATGTTCAGTGTATTAATATTAAATACATGTTTAGTGTATGAATATTAAATACATATTTAGTGTATAAATATTAAATACATGTTTAGTGTATAAATATTAAATACATGTTTAGTGTATAAATATTAAATATATGTTTAGTGTATGAATATTAAATACATGTTTAGTGTATAAATATTAAATACATGTATAGTGTATGAATATTAAATACATGTTTAGTGTATAAATATTAAATATATGTTTAGTGTATGAATATTAAATACATGTTTAATGTATGAATATTAAATACATGTTTAGTGTATAAATATTAAATACATGTTTCGTGTAGGAATATTAAATACATGTTTAGTGTATAAATATTAAATACATGTTTCGTGTATTAATATTAAATACATGTTTAGTGTATGAATATTAAATACATGTTTAGTGTATAAATATTAAATACATGTTTAATGTATGAATATTAAATACATGTTTAGTGTATGAATATTAAATACATGTTCAGCGTATTAATTTTAAATAAATGTTTCGTGTATGAATATTAAATACATGTTTAGTGCATAAATATTAAATACATGTTTAGTGTATAAATATTAAATACATGTTTAGTGTATTAATATTAAATACATGTTTAGTGTATAAATATTAAATACATGTTTAGTGTATTAATATTAAATACATGTTTAGTGTATAAATATAAGTGTATGAGAAACCAAACTTATGTAAAAAAAAAATAAAAGAAACAAAAAAAAGGAAAAAGAGAGAGAGAGAGACGGAGAGGACCGGACTTATTAAGAGGGAACGTGCGCCCTCCTGTGGACTTCTGCCGCAACTGCACACATAAAGAAATTCATTATTTCCAAGTGTGCCTTATTTAGAGGATAATAAATACATGTTTACTGTATGAATATTAAATATATGATTAGTATATAATTACATATATGTTTAGTATATGATTATTAAATACATGTTCAGTGTATTAATATTAAATACATGTTTAGTGTATGAATATTAAATTCATGTTTAGTGTATAAGTATTAAATACATGTTTAGTGTATAAATATTAAATTCATGTTTAGTGTATGAATATTAAATACATGTTTAGTGTATTAATATTAAATCAATGTTTAGTTTATGAATATTAAATACATGTTTAGTGTATGAATATTAAATACATGTTTCGTGTATGAATATTAAATACATGTTTAGTGTATAAATATTAAATACATGTTTAATGTATGAATATTAAATACATGTTTAGTGTATGAATATTAAATACATGTTTGATGTATGAATATTAAATACATGTTTAGTGTATAAATATTAGATACATGTTTAGTGTATTAATATTAAATATATATTACGTTTATTAAAATTAAATACATGTTTTTGTATTAATATTAAATACACGTTTAGTGTATGAATATTAAATACATGTTTCTTTTATGAATATTAAATACATGTTTAGTGGATAAATAATAAATACATATTTAGTGTATTAATATTAAATACATGTTTAGTGTATAAATATTAAATACATGTTTAGTGTATAAATATTAAATACAGGTTTAGTGTATTAATATTAAATACATGTTTAGTGTATAAATGTTAAATACATGTTTAGTTTATGAATATTAAATACATGTTTAGTGTATAAATGTTAAATACATGTTTAGTTTATGAATATTAAATACATGTTTAGTGTATTAATATTAAATATATATTAAGTTTATTAAAATTAAATACATGTTTTTGTATTAATATTAAATACATGTTTAGTGTATAAATATTAAATACATGTTTAGTGTATTAATATTAAATACACTTTTAGTGTATAAATATTAAATACACGTTTAGTGTAAAAATATTAAATACATGTTTAGTGTATTAATATTAAATACATGTTTAGTGTATTAATATTAAATACACTTTTAGTGTATAAATATTAAATACACGTTTAGTGTAAAAATATTAAATATATGTTTAGTTTATTAAAATTAAATACATTTTTTTGTATTAATATTAAATACATATTAAGTGTAAGAATAATAACTACATGTTTATTGAATGAATATTAAATACATGTTTAGTGTATAAATATTAAATACATGTTTAGTGTATAAATATTAAATACAGGTTTAGTGTATTAATATTAAATACATGTTTAGTGTATTAATATTAAATATATATTTAGTTTATTAAAATTAAATACATGTTTTTGTATTAATATTAAATACATGTTGAGTGTATAAATATTAAATACATATTTATTGTATAAATAATAACTACATGTTTAGTGTATGAATATTAAATACATGTTTAGTGTATAAATATTAAATACTTGTTTAGTGTATTAATATTAAATATATGTTTGGTTTATTAAAATTAAATACATGTTTTTGTATTAATATTAAATACCTGTTAAGTGTATTAATGTTAAATAAATGTTTAGTTTATTAAAATTAAATACATGTTTTTGTATTCATATTAAATACATGTTTAGTGTATTAATATTAAATACATGTTTAGTTTATTAAAATTAAATACATTTTTTTGTATTAATATTAAATACATGTTTAGTGTATAATTATTAAATACATGTTTAGTGTATTAATATTAAATACATGTTTAGTGTATAAATATAAGTGTATGAGAAACCAAACTTATGTAAAAAAAATAAAAGAAACAAAAAAAAAGGAAAAAGAGAGAGAGAGAGACGGAGAGGACCGGACTTATTAAGAGGGAACGTGCGCCCTCCTGTGGACTTCTGCCGCAACTGCACACATAAAGAAATTCATTATTTCCAAGTGTGCCTTATTTAGAGGATAATAAATACATGTTTACTGTATGAATATTAAATATATGATTAGTATATGATTACATATACGTTTAGTATATGATTATTAAATACATGTTCAGTGTATTAATATTAAATACATGTTTAGTGTATGAATATTAAATACATGTTTAGTGTATTAATATTAAATACATGTTTAGTGTATAAATATCAAATACAAGTTTAGTGTGAAAATATTAAATACATGTTTAGTGTATGAATATTAAATACATGTTTAGTGTATTAATATTAAATATATGTTTAGTTTATTAAAATTAAATACATGTTTTTGTATTAATATTAAATACATGTTTAGTGTATAAATATCAAATACATGTTTAGTGTATAAATATTAAATACATGTTTAGTGTATAAATATTAAATACATGTTTAGTGTATTAATATTAAATACATGTTTAGTGTATGATTATTAAATACATGTTTAGTGTATGAATATTAAATACATGTTTAGTGTATAAATATTAAATACATGTTTAGTGTATGAATTTTAAATATAAGATTAGTATATAATTACATATACGTTTAGTATATGATTATTAAATACATGTTCAGTGTATTAATTTTAAATACATGTTTAGTGTATGAATATTAAATACATGTTTAGTGTATAAATATTAAATACATGTTTAGTGTATTAATATAAAATATATGTTTAGTTTATTTAACTTAAATACACGTTTTTGTATTAATATTAAATATATGTTTAGTGTATGAATATTAAATACATGTTTAGTGTATTAATATTAAATATATGTTTAGTTTATTAAAATTAAATACATGTTTTTGTATTAATATTAAATACATGTTAAGTGTATTAATATTAAATACATGTTTAGTGTATAAATAATAACTACATGTTTAGTGTATGAATATTAAATACATGTTTAGTGTATTCATATAAAATACATGTTTAGTGTATTAATATTAAATATATGTTTAGTTCATTAAAATTAAATAAATGTTTTTGTATTAATATTAAATACATGTTTAGTGTATAAATATTAAATACATGTTTAGTGTATGAATATTAAATACATGTTTATTGTATTAATATTAAATACATGTTTAGTGTATTAATAATAAATATATGTTTAGTTTATTAAAATTAAATACATGTTTTGTATTAATATTAAATACATGTTTAGTGTATGAGTATTAAATACACGTTTAGTGTATGAATATTAAATACATGTTTAGTTTATGAATATTAAATACATGTTTAGTGGATAAATAATAAATACATATTTAGTGTATTAATATTAAATACATGTTTAGTGTATAAATATTAAATACATGTTTAGTGTATGAATATTAAATACAGGTTTAGTGTATGAATATTAAATACATGTTTAGTGTATAAATGTTAAATACATGTTTAGTTGATGAATATTAAATACATGTTTAGTGTATTAATATTAAATATATATTAAGTTTATTAAAATGAAATACATGTTTTTGTATTAATATTAAATACATGTTTAGTGTATAAATATTAAATACATGTTTAGTGTATTAATATTAAATACACTTTTAGTGTATAAATATTAAATACACGTTTAGTGTAAAAATATTAAATACATGTTTAATGTATTAATATTAAATACATGTTTAGTGTATTAATATTAAATACACTTTTAGTGTATACATATTAAATACACGTTTAGTGTAAAAATATTAAATATATGTTTAGTTTATTAAAATTAAATACATTTTTTTGTATTAATATTAAATACATGTTTAGTGTATTAATATTAAATACATGTTTATTGAATGAATATTAAATACATGTTTAGTGTATAAATATTAAATACATGTTTAGTGTATTAATATTAAATATATGTTTGGTTTATTAAAATTAAATACATGTTTTTGTATTAATATTAAATACATGTTTAGTGTATAAATATTAAATACATATTTAGTGTATTAATATTAAATATATGTTTAGTTCATTAAAATTAAATACATGTTTTTGTATTAATATTAAATACATGTTTAGTGTATTAATATTAAATACATGTTTAGTGTATAAATATTAAATACATGTTTAGTGTATGAATAATAACTACATGTTTAGTGTATGAATATTAAATACATGTTTAGTATATTCATATAAAATACATGTTTAGTGTATTCATATTAAATACATGTTTAGTGTATAAATATTAAATACATGTTTACTGTATGAAAATTAAATATATGATTAGTGTATTATTACATATACGTTTAGTACATGAGTATTAAATACATGTTCAGTGTATTAATATTAAATACATGTTTAGTGTATGAATATTAAACACATGTTTAGTGTATGAATATTAAATACATGTTTAGTGTATGAATATTAAATACATGTTTAGTGTATGAATATTAAATATATGTTTAATGTATGAATATTAAATACATGTTTAGTGTATAAATATTAAATACATGTTTCGTGTATGAATATTAAATACATGTTTAGTGTATGAATATTAAATACATGTTTAATGTATGAATATTAAATACATGTTTCGTGTATAAATATTAAATACATATTTAGTGTATAAATATTAAATACATGACTAGTGTATAAATATTAAATACATGTTTAGTGTATTAATATTAAATGCATTTTTGGTGTATTAATATTAAATAATTGTTTAGAATATTAATATTAAATACATGTTTAGTGTATAAATAATAACTACATGTTTAGTGTAATAATATTAAATCAATGTTTAGTGTATAAATATTGAATACATGTTTAGTGTATGAATATCAAATACATGTTTAGTGTATGAATATTAAATACATGTTTAGTGTATAAATATTAAATACATGTTTAATGTATGAATATTAAATACATGTTTAGTGTATGAATATTAAATACATGTTTCGTGTATGAATATTAAATACATATTTAGTATGTGAATATTAAATACATGATTAGTGTATTAATATTAAATACATGTTTAGTGTATAAATATTAAATACATGTTTAGTGTATAAATATTAAATACATGTTTATTGAATGAATATTAAATACATGTTTAGTGTATAAATATTAAATACATGTTTAGTGTATTAATATTAAATATATGTTTGGTTTATTAAAATTAAATACATGTTTTTGTATTAATATTAAATACATGTTTAGTGTATAAATATTAAATACATATTTAGTGTATTAATATTAAATATATGTTTAGTTCATTAAAATTAAATACATGTTTTTGTATTAATATTAAATACATGTTTAGTGTATTAATATTAAATACATGTTTAGTGTATAAATATTAAATACATGTTTAGTGTATGAATAATAACTACATGTTTAGTGTATGAATATTAAATACATGTTTAGTATATTCATATTAAATACATGTTTAGTGTATAAATATTAAATACATGTTTACTGTATGAAAATTAAATATATGATTAGTGTATTATTACATATACGTTTAGTATATGAGTATTAAATACATGTTCAGTGTATTAATATTAAATACATGTTTAGTGTATGAATATTAAACACATGTTTAGTGTATGAATATTAAATACATGTTTAGTGTATGAATATTAAATACATGTTTAGTGTATGAATATTAAATATATGTTTAATGTATGAATATTAAATACATGTTTAGTGTATAAATATTAAATACATGTTTCGTGTATGAATATTAAATACATGTTTAGTCTATGAATATTAAATACATGTTTAATGTATGAATATTAAATACATGTTTCGTGTATAAATATTAAATACATGTTAAGTGTATAAATATTAAATACATATTTAGTGTATAAATATTAAATACATGACTAGTGTATTAATATTAAATACATGTTTAGTGTATTAATATTAAATGCATTTTTGGTGTATTAATATTAAATACATGTTTAGAATATTAATATTAAATACATGTTTAGTGTATAAATAATAACTACATGTTTAGTGTAATAATATTAAATCAATGTTTAGTGTATAAATATTGAATACATGTTTAGTGTATGAATATCAAATACATTTTTAGTGTATGAATATTAAATACATGTTTAGTGTATAAATAATAAATACATGTATAATGTATGAATATTAAATACATTTAGTGTATGAATATTAAATACATGTTTAGTGTATGAATAACAAATACATGTTTCGTGTATGAATATTAAATACATATTTAGTATGTGAATATTAAATACATGACTAGTGTATTAATATTAAATACATGTTTAGTGTATAAATATTAAATACATGTTTAGTGTATAAATATTAAATACATGTTTAGTGTATTAATATTAAATACATGTTTAGCGTATAAATAATAACTACATGTTTAGTGTATGAATATTAAATACATGTTTAGTGTATTAATATTAAATACATGTTTAGTGTATTAATATTAAATATATGTTTAGTTTATTAAAATTAAATACATGTTTTTGTATTAATATTAAATACATTTTTAGTGTATTAATATTAAATACATGATTAGTGTATACATATTAAATACATGTTTAGTGTATAAATAATAACTACATGTTTAGTGTATTAATATTAAATACATGTTTAGTGTATGAATATAAGTGTATGAGAAACCAAACTTATGTAAAAAAAAAAAAAAAAGAAACAAAAAAAGGAAAAAGAGAGAGAGAGAGACGGAGAGGACCGGACTTATTAAGAGGGAACGTGCGCCCTCCTGTGGACTTCTGCCGCAACTGCACACATAAAGAAATTCATTATTTCCAAGTGTGCCTTATTTAGAGGATAATAAATACATGTTTACTGTATGAATATTAAATATATGATTAGTGTATGATTACATATATGTTTAGTATATGATTATTAAATACATGTTCAGTGTATTAATATTAAATTCATGTTTAGTGTATGAATATTAAATTCATGTTTAGTGTATAAATATTAAATACATGTTTAGTGTATAAATATTAAATACATGTTTAGTGTATGAATATTAAATCAATGTTTAGTGTATAAATATTAAATTCATGTTTAGTGTATAAATATCAAATATATGTTTAATGTATGAATATTAAATACATGTTTCGTGTATGAATATTAAATACATGTTTAGTGTATGAATATATAATACATGTTTAATGTATGAATATTAAATACATGTTTAGTGTATGAATATTAAATACATGTTTGATGTATGAATATTAAATACATGTTTAGTGTATAAATATTAAATACATGTTTCGTGTATAAATATTAAATACATGTTTAGTGTATAAATATTAAATACATGTTTAGTGTATTAATATTAAATATGTTTAGTTTATTAAAATTAAATACATGTTTTTGTATTAATATTAAATACATGTTTAGTGTATAAATATTAAATACATGTTTAGTGTATTAATATTAAATACATGTTTAGTGTATGAATATCAAATATATGTTTAATGTATGAATATTAAATACATGTTTAGTGTATAAATATTAAATACATGTTTCGTGTATGAATATTAAATACATGTTTAGTGTATGAATATATAATACATGTTTAATGTATGAATATTAAATACATGTTTAGTGTATAAATATTAAATACATGTTTCGTGTATGAATATTAAATACATGTTTAGTGTATGAATATATAATACATGTTTAATGTATGAATATTAAATACATGTTTAGTGTATGAATATTAAATACATGTTTGATGTATGAATATTAAATACATGTTTAGTTTATGAATATTAAATACATGTTTAGTGTATTAATATTAAATATATATTTAGTTTATTACAATTAAATACATGTTTTTGTATTAATATGAAATACATGTTTAGTGTATGAATATTAAATACATGTTTAGTGTATGAATATTAAATACATGTTTAGCGTAAAAATATTAAATACATGTTTCGTGTATTAATATTAAATACATGTTTAGTGTATTAATATTAAATACATGTTTAGTGTATAAATATAAGTGTATGAGAAACCAAACCTTGCCTTCCGCCCGATTGTAGCTGAGATAGGCGCCAGCGCCCCCCGCGACCCCGAAAGGGAATAAGCGGTAGAAAATGGATGGATGGATGGAGAAACCAAACTTATGTAAAAACAAAAATAAAAGAAACAAAAAAAAAGGAAAAAGAGAGAGAGAGAGACGGAGAGGACCGGACTTATTAAGAGGGAACGTGCGCCCTCCTGTGGACTTCTGCCGCAACTGCACACATAAAGAAATTCATTATTTCCAAGTGTGCCTTATTTAGAGGATAATAAATACATGTTTACTGTATGAATAATAAATATAGGATAAGTATATAATTACATATACGTTTAGTATATGATTATTAAATACATGTTCAGTGCATTAATATTAAATACATGTTTAGTGTATGAATATTAAATACATGTTTAGTGTATGAATATTAAATACATGTTTGGTGTATAAATATTAGATACATGTTTAGTGTATTAATATTAAATATGTTTAGTTTATTAAAATTAAATACATGTTTTTGTATTAATATTAAATACATGTTTAGTGTATAAATATTAAATACATGTTTAGTGTATTAATATTAAATACATGTTTAGTGTATAAATATTAAATACATGTTTAGTGTATTAATATTAAATACATGTTTAGTGTATAAATATAAGTGTATGAGAAACCAAACCTTGCCTTCCGCCCGATTGTAGCTGAGATAGGCGCCAGCGCCCCCCGCGACCCCGAAAGGGAATAAGCGGTAGAAAATGGATGGATGGATGGAGAAACCAAACTTATGTAACTGTATGAATAATAAATATAGGATAAGTATATAATTACATATACGTTTAGTATATGATTATTAAATACATGTTCAGTGCATTAATATTAAATACATGTTTAGTGTATGAATATTAAATACATGTTTAGTGTATAAATATTAAATACATGTTTAGTGTATGAATATTAAATACATGTTTAGTGCATGAATATTAAATACATGGTTAGTGTATTAATATTAAATATATGTTTAGTTTATTAAACTTAAATACATGTTTTTGTATTAATATTAAATACATGTTTAGTGTATGAATATTAAATACATGTTTAGTGTATGAATATTAAATACATGTTTAGTTTAAGAATATTAAATACATGTTTAGTGGGTAAATAATAAATACATATTTAGTGTATGAATATTAAATACATGTTTAGTGTATGAATAATAACTACATGTTCAGTGTATGAATATTAAATACATGTTTAGTGTATAAATGTTAAATATATGTTTAGTGTATAAATATTAAATATATGTTTAGTTTATTAAAATTAAATACATGTTTTTGTATTAATATTAAATACATGTTTAGTGTATAAATATTAAATACATGTTTAGTGTATAAATATAAGTGTATGAGAAACCAAACTTATGTAAAAAAAAAATAAAAGAAACAAAAAAAAAAGGAAAAAGAGAGAGAGAGAGACGGAGAGGACCGGACTTATTAAGAGGGAACGTGCGCCCTCCTGTGGACTTCTGCCGCAACTGCACGCATAAAGAAATTCATTATTTCCAAGTGTGCCTTATTTAGAGGATAATAAATACATGTTTACTGTATGAATATTAAATACATGTTTAGTGTATAATTACATATACGTTTAGTATATGATTATTAAATACATGTTCAGTGTATTAATATTAAATACATGTTTAGTGTATGAATATTAAATACATGTTTAGTGTATAAATATTAAATACATGTTTAGTGTATGAATATTAAATACATGTTTAGTGTATTAATATTAAATCAATGTTTAGTGTATAAATATTAAATACATGTTTAGTGTATAAATATTAAATACATGTTTAGTGTATTAATATTAAATATAGGTTTAGTTTCTTAAAATTAAATACATGTTTAGTGTATAAATATTATATACATGTTTAGTGTATTAATATTAAATATGTTTAGTTTATTAAAATTAAATACATGTTTTTGTATTAATATTAAATACATGTTTAGTGTATTAATATTAAATATATGTTTAGTTTATTAAAATTAAATACATGTTTTTGTATTAATATTAAATACATGTTTAGTGTATTAATATTAAATACATGTTTAGTGTATAAATGTTAAATACATGTTTGGTGTATTAATATTAAATATGTTTAGTTTATTAAAATTAAATACATGTTTTTGTATTAATATTAAATACATGTTTAGTGTATAAATATTAAAAACATGTTTAGTGTATGAATATTAAATACATGTTTAGTGTATTCATATTAAATATGTTTAGTTTATTAAAATTAAATACATGTTTTTGTATTAATATTAAATACATGTTTAGTGTATAAATATTAAATACATGTTTAGTGTATTGAATGATTGATTGATTGATTGATTGATTGATATATCTTTATTTCAAATATGCAAAAAAACAAAAAAAAAACAAAAACAAGAGCAAGCATGATCCAATACAGTGCTGTAGCCTTAACGGGTAGTATAACAAAATGAAAAAAATGAAGAATAAAAAAAACAAAAAAAACAAATGAGCATTCGACTTTTTTTTTTTTTTTTTTTTTTTTACATATTTGAAAAGGAGTGAGAAGAAGTATACACTTATTTAATCCCACCCCTTTTCTTTAAATCATAAATTACTCTGAGCTCAAACTTCCTTGTTCACTCTATGTACAAACTTAATGAGCTTGTATATAAATAAATGATAAATATATACATACATATGCACACTACACACATACATGATAAATATATACACACATATGCACACTACACACATACATGCTAAATATATACATACATATGCACACTACACACATACATGATACATATATACATACATATGCACACTACACACACACATGATAAATATATACATACATATGCACACTACACACATACATGATAAATATATACATACATATGCACACTACACACATACATGATAAATATATACATACATATGCACACTACACACATACATGATACATATATACATACATATGCACACTACACACATACATGATAAATATATACATACATATGCACACTACACACATACATGATAAATATATACATACATATGCACACTACACACATACATGATAAATATATACATACATATGCACACTACACACATACATGATACATATATACATACATATACACACTACACACACACATGATAAATATATACATACATATGCACACTACACACATACATGATAAATATATACATACATATACACACTACACACATACATGATACATATATACATACATATGCACACTACACACATACATGATAAATATATACATACATATGCACACTACACACATACATGATACATATATACATACATATGCACACTACACACATACATGATAAATATATACATACATATGCACACTACACACATACATGATAAATATATACATACATATGCACACTACACACATACATGATAAATATATACATACATATGCACACTACACACATACATGATAAATATATACATACATATGCACACTACACACATACATGATAAATATATACATACATATACACACTACACACATACATGATAAATATATACATACATATGCACACTACACACATACATGATAAATATATACATACATATGCACACTACACACATACATGATAAATATATACACACATATGCACACTACACACATACATGATAAATATATACATACATATGCACACTACACACATACATGATAAATATATACATACATATGCACACTACACACATACATGATAAATATATACATACATATGCACACTACACACATACATGATAAATATATACATACATATGCACACTACACACATACATGATAAATATATACATACATATGCACACTACACACATACATGATAAATATATACATACATATGCACACTACACACATACATGATAAATATATACATACATATACACACTACACACATACATGATAAATATATACATACATATGCACACTACACACATACATGATAAATATATACATACATATGCACACTACACACATACATGATAAATATATACATACATATGCACACTACACACATACATGATAAATATATACATACATATACACACTACACACATACATGATACATATATACATACATATGCACACTACACACATACATGATAAATATATACATACATATGCACACTACACACATACATGATACATATATACATACATATACACACTACACACATACATAGCCACACCGTTACCACAAGTGCTCATGGAAATAGTATCATGAAAAAAAAACAAAAAAACAGCAGTACCAGTGCCTCAATGGGCAGCCCCTAACTCTTTTGTAACACAAGAAAGCCAATATCAAAGCCCTTCTTCATGTCTGTACCTCTGGAATAGCATGTACCTAAACTTCTTTTTAAACTGGTTTATGTTTGGACATTGTTTTAACTCCACATTCAAACCATTCCATAGTTTCACTCCACAGACTGAAATACAAACACTTTTGATGGTCGTTCTACAACTAAGCATTTTGAAATTAAAATGTCCCCTTAAGTTATAATCCCCCTCTCGTGTGCTGAACAATTTTTGAATGCTTCCTGGGAGTTTATTTATTTTGGCTTTATACATTATTTGATACAAAATAATATCATTAAATTTCAATATTTTTGACTGTAAGAATAGTGAATGAGTATGGTCCAGATATCCCACATTGTTGATGATACGTACAGCTCTTTTCTGAAGTATACTTATTGACTTTAATGAGCTTTTATAATTATTCCCCCTGACTTCCACACAGTAGGTTAAATATGGTAAAACTAATGAACAGTAGAGAATGTGGAGTGATTTGTGATCTAGAACCTGCTATGCTTTATTTATTACTGAGATGCTTCTTGACAGCTTAGACTGTACATGTTTTATATGTGCTTTCCAGTTCATTTGATAGTCAATTGTAACTCCAAGGAATTTTATTTCAAAAACCCTTTCAATATCCACCCCATCTATTTGTATCTGTACCCTTGTTTCACGTGTCCTCTTTCCAAACAGCATTAACTTAGTCTTAGTCAGGTTTAATGACAATTTATTATAGTCAAACCAAGCTTTTAGTTTACTCATTTCTTCCATAATGACTTCCTGTAATTGATTTAAATCATCCCCTGAACAAAAAATATTAGTGTCATCAGCAAATAAGACTCATTTCAATAATGTAGACACTTTACAGATATCATTGATATACAGGATGAACAATTTTGGCCCCAACACTGACCCCTGGGGGACACCACAAGCAATGTCCAAACACCATGAACAGCAATTCCCCAACTTCACAAACTGTTGTCTCTTATTTAAGTAACTTTCAAGCCGGTCTAGTACAACTCCCCTGATTCCATACTTTTCCATTTTATTGATTAATATATCTTGGTTAATTGTGTCAAATGCTTTTTTTAGATCAATAAATATTCCCATTGCATATTGTTTCTTGTCTATGGCATTTGTGATTTCCTCTATTGTTTCAATGATTGCCATTGATGTAGATCTGTTTGATCTAAACCCATATTGACAGTCAGGGAGTAAATGATGTTTTTCTATAAATGCATCTAACCTGTTATTGAATAGTTTTTCTAATATTTTAGAGAATTGTGGAAGTAAAGAGACGGGTCTATAGTTTGTGAAGTGATGTTTGCTCCCAGTTTTAAACAGAGGTATAACTTTAGCTATTTTCATTTCATTCGGAAATGTGCCGGTTTGAAATGACAGATTACAGATATATGTTGATGGTTTTGATATTCCTGTAATGACATTTTTCACCAATGCCACACTAATGTCATTGCAGTCTGTGGACATTTTGTTCTTACATTTGTTTACAATATCCAACACTTCTTCTTCACCCACTGCATTTAAAAACATAGAATTGAGATTTATCTCCAACAATCCCTCCATATTTTTATTCACTAGAAGCATTTAAGTCTCACCTTAAAACTCATTTGTATACTCTAGCCTTTAAATAGACTCCCTTTTTAGACCAGTTGATCTGCCGTTTCTTTTCTTTTTCTTCCGGTCCGATCCGGTGGCCATGTACTGCTTGCCTGTGTATCGGCTGGGGACATCTCTGCGCTGCTGATCCGCCTCCGCTTGGGATGGTTTCCTGCTGGCTCCGCTGTGAACGGGACTCTCGCTGCTGTGTTGAATCCGCTTTGGACTGGACTCTCGCGACTGTGTTGGATCCATTGTGGATTGAACTTTCACAGTATCATGTTAGACCCGCTCGACATCCATTGCTTTCCTCCTCTCCAAGGTTCTCATAGTCATCATTGTCACCGATGTCCCACTGGGTCATTATTGTCACCGATGTCCCACTGGGTGTGAGTTTTCCTTGCCCTTATGTGGGCCTACCGAGGATGTCGTGGTGGTTTGTGCAGCCCTTTGAGACACTAGTGATTTAGGGCTATATAAGTAAACATTGATTGATTGATTGATTGATATTTTTACCAGTTGTCCGTGGATTTGGGATTTTTGCTGCAAGTTCGGGTCCAATACTCACAAAGAATTTATTGAAGGCATTAGCTACATCCATCCATCCATCATCTTCCGCTTATCCGAGGTCGGGTCGCGGGGGCAACAGCCTAAGCAGGGAAACCCAGACTTCCCTCTCCCCAGCCACTTCGTCTAGCTCTTCCCGGGGGATCCCGAGGCGTTCCCAGGCCAGCCGGGAGACATAGTCTTCCCAACGTGTCCTGGGTCTTCCCCGTGGCCTCCTACCGGTTGGACGTGCCCTAAACACCTCCCTAGGGAGGCGTTCGGGTGGCATCCTGACCAGATGCCCGAACCACCTCATCTGGCTCCTCTCGATGTGAAGGAGCAGCGGCTTTACTTTGAGTTCCTCCCGGATGGCGGAGCTTCTCACCCTATCTCTAAGGGAGAGACCCGCCACACGGCGGAGGAAACTCATTTCGGCCGCTTGTACCCGTGATCTTATCCTTTCGGTCATGACCCAAAGCTCATGACCATAGGTGAGGATGGGAACGTAGATCGGCCGGTAAATTGAGAGCTTTGCCTTCCGGCTCAGCTCCTTCTTCACCACAACGGATCGGTACAACGTCCGCATTACTGAAGACGCCGCACCGATCCGCCTGTCGATCTCACGATCCACTCTTCCCTCACTCGTGAACAAGACTCCTAGGTACTTGAACTCCTCCACTTGGGGCAGGGTCTCCTCCCCAACCCGGAGATGGCACTCCACCCTTTTCCGGGCGAGAACCATGGACTCGGACTTGGAGGTGCTGATTCTCATTCCGGTCGCTTCACACTCGGCTGCGAACCGATCCAGTGAGAGCTGAAGATCCCGGTCAGATGAAGCCATCAGGACCACATCATCTGCAAAAAGCAGAGACCTAATCCTGCGGTTACCAAACCGGAACCCCTCAACGCCTTGACTGCGCCTAGAAATTCTGTCCATAAAAGTTATGAACAGAATCGGTGACAAAGGTCAGCCTTGGCGGAGTCCAACCCTCACTGGAAATGTGTTCGACTTACTGCCGGCGATGCGGACCAAGCTCTGGCACTGATCGTACAGGGAACGGACCGCCACAATAAGACAGTCCGATACCCCATACTCTCTGAGCACTCCCCACAGGACTTCCCGAGGGACACGGTCGAATGCCTTCTCCAAGTCCACAAAACACATGTAGACTGGTTGGGCAAACTCCCATGCACCCTCAAGAACCCTGCCGAGAGTATAGAGCTGGTCCACAGTTCCACGACCAGGACGAAAACCACACTGTTCCTCCTGAATCCGAGGTTCGACTATCCGACGTAGCCTCCTCTCCAGTACACCTGAATAAACCTTACCGGGAAGGCTGAGGAGTGTGATCCCACGATAGTTGGAACACACCCTCCGGTCCCCCTTCTTAAAGAGAGGAACCACCACCCCGGTCTGCCAATCCAGAAGTACCGCCCCCGATGTCCACGCGATGCTGCAAAGTCTTGTCAACCAAGACAGCCCCACAGCATCCAGAGCCTTAAGGAACTCCGGGCGGATCTCGTCCACCCCTGGGGCCTTGCCACCGAGGAGCTTTTTAACTACCTCAGCGACCTCAGCCCCAGAAATAGGAGAGTCCACCACAGACTCCCCAGGCACTGCTTCCTCATAGGAAGACGTGTTGGTGGGATTGAGGAGGTCTTCGAAGTATTCCTTCCGCCGATCCACAACATCCGCAGTCGAGGTCAGCAGAACACCATCCGCACCATACACGGTGTTGATAGTGCACTGCTTCCCCTTCCTGAGGCGGCAGACGGTGGTCCAGAATCGCTTCGAAGCCGTCCGGAAGTCGTTTTCCATGGCTTCCCCGAACTCTTCCCATGTCCGAGTTTTTGCCTCCGCGACCGCTGAAGCTGCACACCACTTGGCCTGTCGGTACCTGTCCACTGCCTCCGGAGTCCTATGAGCCAAAAGGACCCGATAGGACTCCTTCTTCAGCTTGACAGCATCCCTCACCGCTGGTGTCCACCAAGGGGTTTTAGGATTGCCGCCCCGACAGGCACCAACTACCTTGCGGCCACAGCTCCGACCAGCCGCCTCGACAATAGAGGTGCGGAACATGGTCCACTCGGACTCAATGTCCAGCACCTCCCTCGTGACATGTTCAAAGTTCTTCCGGAGGTGGGAATTGAAACTTTGTCTGACAGGAGACTCTGCCAGACGTTCCCAGCAGACCCTCACAATGCGTTTGGGCCTCCCAGGTCTGTCCGGCATCCTCCCCCACCATCGCAGCCAACTCACCACCAGGTGGTGATCGGTAGAAAGCTCCGCCCCTCTCTTCACCCGAGTGTCCAAAACATGAGGCCGCAAATCCGATGACACAACTACAAAGTGGATCATGGAACTGCGGCCTAGGGTGTCCTGGTGCCAAGTGCACATATGGACACCCTTATGTTTGAACATGGTGTTTGTTATGGACAAACTGTGACGAGCACAAAAGTCCAATAACGAAACACCACTCGGGTTCAGATCCGGGCGGCCATTCTTCCCAATCACGCCTCTCCAGGTTTCACTGTGGTTGCCAACGTGAGCGTTGAAGTCTCCCAGTAGGACAAGGGAATCACCCGGGGGAGCACTTTCCAGTACTCCCTCGAGTGTGCCCAAAAAGGGTGGGTACTCTGAACTGCTGTTTGGTGCATAAGCACAAACAACAGTCAGGACCCGTCCCCCCACCCGAAGGCGGAGGGAGGCTACCCTTTCGTCCACCGGGTTGAACTCCAACGTACAGGCTTTGAGCCGGGGGGAAACAAGAACTGCCACCCCAGCCCGTCGCCTCTGACTGCCGGCAACGCCAGAGTGGAAGAGGGTCCAATCCCTCTCGAGAGAAGTGGTTCCAGAGCCCTTGCTGTGTGTCGAAGTGAGTCCGACTATATCCTGCCGGAATTTCTCGACTTCGCGCACTAGCTCAGGCTCTTTCCCCCCCAGTGACGTGACGTTCCACGTCCCAAGAGCTAGCTTCTGTAGCCGAGGATCGGACCGCCAAGTGCCCTGCCTTCAGCTGTCGCCCAGCTCACAATGCACCCGACCTCTATGGCCCCTGCTATGGGTGGTGAGCCCATTGGAGGGGTGACCCACGTTGCCTCTTCGGGCTGTGCCCGGCCGGGCCCCATGGGAACAGGCCCGGCCACCAGGCGCTCGCCATCGTGCCCCACCTCCGGGCCTGGCTCCAGAGGGGAGCCCCGTGACCCGCGTCCGGGCGAGGGAAATCTGGGTCCATGATTTTTGTTCTTCATAAAGGTCTTCGAGCTGCTCTTTGTCTGATCCCTCACCTAGAACCTGTTTGCCTTGGGAGACCCTACCAGGAGGCTTTATGCCCCCGGACAACATAGCTCCTAGGATCATTGGGACACGCAAACTCCTCTACCACGATTAGGTTGCAGCTCAGAGAGGAGCATTAGCTACATCTTCAATATTATCATTTTCTTTACCATCATTCATGAAATACGTTGGATAGTTATTTGAAGAGGTACTGTTTCTTATAATACTGTTTAATAAATTCCATATTCCTTTGATATTATTTTTATTATCATCTAGTATTTTCTTATAATAATCCCTCTTATTTGACCTCATAATATTAGTTAACTTGTTTTTATATTTTTTATATTTATTTTCTGCTTCTTTTGTTTTCAATCTTATAAATTCCCTGTAAAGAGTGTTTTTCTTTTTACAAGCATTTTGCAATCCCTTTGTGATCCAAGGACAATTCGTATACTTTCCTTTGCTGATGCATTCTTTTATTGGGCAATTTTTTATCATATAATGACCTAAATATTCTCAAAAATATATTGTAAGCACTATTAACATCACCATTTTCATAAATTACATCCCAATTCTGCTCCAGTAAATCATGTTTGAATGAACTAATGGATTCCTCTGATCTCCTTCTTCTGTATTGGGTTGGCTTTTCTAATTTTTGTGTCCTGTAGTTACCATCAAATATCAGAAAAACTGGGAGGTGGTCAGTGATATCTTTGATCAATAGCCCACTTACGGTCTTATTTTCAATATCGTTGGTAAATATGTTGTGGATTAGAGTGGCAGAGTGGGATGAAATTCGACTAGGTCTGGTGATTTTGGGATATAAACTTATACTGTACATTGTGTCAATGAAATTAACTATATCGTTATTTTTACTGGGATTTAAAAGGTCGATATTAAAGTCTCCACAAATGAAGACAGCTTTATTAACATTACTCTTCTTTGAAAACAGGCATTCCATCCAATCTGTAAAATGTGCAATGCTTGCACCTGGTGATCTGTATATACAACTAATAATGACATTTCTACTTTTTTCCATACAAATTTCAACCGTTAGACATTCAAGTAGGTTATCAACCACAGTTGTCATATCATCCAGACGTTTGAATCTCAAGGTGCTATCCACATAGATTGCCACCCCTCCATCCCCTTGTTTTGTCTATTTATATTAATAAAGTCATAACCATCCAGTTCAAAATCTGACACGTTTTCACTGTTAATCCAAGTTTCAGATACTGCAATTATGTTAAATGGTTGTGAAAATGTGTGTAAATAGTCATTGATGTCCTTGAAATTCCTATTTAAGCTTCTACTATTAAAATGGATAATTGATCATTTGCCTTTAGTAATAATATTCTGGTTGTACTGTTCATTGGTATAGTAGCAGCAGTTCTCATTGATATTGAGGAGGAAATTATTGTCCGGGTCTACATCCTGTTCCATGTCTTGTAGGTGGTGCTCAGTGTATTGGGATGCTTTCAACTGTACATTGTCATATTCATTTATCAACTGAATGATGTGGCTCGTGTCATGGCTTGCATCTTGCGTATTGTCAATGTGTGTCATGATTGTGTTTAGTTGCTTTTACTGTATTTTAGTGTATAAATATGAGTGTATGAGAAACCAAACTTATGTAAAAAAAATAAAAGAAACGAAAGAAAAAGGAAAAAGAGAGAGAGAGAGACGGAGAGGACCGGACTTATTAAGAGGGAACGTGCGCCCTCCTGTGGACTTCTGCCGCAACTGCACACATAAAGAAATTCATTATTTCCAAGTGTGCCTTATTTAGAGGATAATAAATACATGTTTACTGTATGAATATTTAATATATGATTTGTGTATGATTACATATATGTTTAGTATATGATTATTAAATACATGTTCAGTGTATTAATATTAAATACATGTTTAGTGTATTAATATAAAATACATGTTTAGTGTATGAATATTAAATACATGTTTAGTTTATAATATTAAATACATGTTTAGTGTATTAATATTAAATATATGATTAGTTTATTAAAATTAAATACATGTTTTTGTATTAATATTAAATACATGTTTAGTGTATGAATATTAAATACATGTTTAGTGTATGAATATTAAATACATGTTTAGTGTAAAAATTTTAAATACATGTTTACTGTATTAATATTAAATACATATTTAGTGTTTAAATAATAACTATATGTTTAGTCTATGAATATTAAATACATGTTTAGTGTATTACAATTAAATATATGTTTTTTGTATTAATATTAAATACATGTTTAGTGTATGAATATTAAATACATGTTTAGTGTATTAATATTAAATACAGGTTTAGTGTATGAATATTAAATACATGTTTAGTGTATTAATATTAAACATATGTTTAGTTTATTAAAATTGAATACATGTTTTTGTATTAATATTAAATATATGTTTAGTTTATTAAAATTAAATACATGTTTAGTGTATGAATATTAAATACATGTTTAGTGTATAAATATTAAATAATTTTTTAGTTTATGAATATTAAATACATGTTTAGTGGATCAATAATAAATACATATTTAGTGTATTAATATTATATACATGTTTAGTAGATGAATATTAAATAAATGTTTAGTGTATTAATATTAAATATATGTTTAGTTTATTAAAATTAAATACATGTTTTGTATTAATATTAAATACATGTTTAGTGTATGAATATTAAATACAAGTTTAGTGTGAAAATATTAAATACATGTTTAGTGTCTGAATATTAAATACATGTTTAGTGTATTAATATTAAATACACGTTTAGTGTATTGATATTAAATACATGTTTAGTGTATTAATATTAAATATATGTTTAGTTTATAAATATTAAATACATGTTTAGTGTATGAATATTAAACACATGTTTAGTGTATTAATATTAAATATATGTTTAGTTTATTAAAATTAAATACATGTTTTTGTATTAATATTAAATACATGTTTAAAAAATACATGTATACTGTATTAATATATATAATTGGTATATAATTCAATATATGGTTAGTGTATTAATATTAAATACATGTTTAGTGTATGAATATTAAATACATGTTTATTTCATGAATATTAAATACATGTTTAGTGTATGAATATAAGTGTATGAGAAACCAAACTTATGTAAAAAAAATAAAAGAAACAAAAAAAAAAAGGAAAAAGAGAGAGACGGAGAGGACCGGACTTATTAAGAGGGAACGTGCGCCCTCCTGTGGACTTCTGCCGCAACTGCACTTATAAAGAAATTCATTATTTCCAAGTGTGCCTTATTTAGAGGATAATAAATACATGTTTACTGTATGAATATTAAATATATGATTAGTATATAATTACATATATGTTTGGTATATGATTATTAAATACATGTTCAGTGTATTAATATTAAATACATGTTTAGTGTATTAATATAAAATACATGTTTAGTGTATGAATATTAAATACATGTTTAGTGTATAAAGATTAAATACATGTTTAGTTTATAATATTAAATACATGTTTAGTGTATTAATATTAAATATATGATTAGTTTATTAAAATTAAATACATGTTTTTGTATTAATATTAAATACATGTTTAGTGTATAAATATTAAATACATGTTTAGTGTATTAATATTAAATACATGTTTAGTGTATTAATAATAACTACATGTTTATTTTATGAATATTAAATACATGTTTAGTGTATAAATATTAAATACATGTTTAGTGTATTAATATTAAATACATGTTTAATGTATGAATAATTACTACATGTTTAGTTTATGAATATTAAATACATGTTTAGTGTATTAATATTAAATACATGTTTAGTGTATGAATATTAAATATGTGTTTAGTGTATTAATATTAAATACATGTTTAGTGTATTATTAAATACATGTTTAGTGTATAGTTATTAAATACATGTTTAGTGTATGAATATTAAATACATGTTTAGTGTATGAATATTAAATACATGTTCAGTGTATTAATCTTAAATACATGTTTAGTGGAATAATAATACATGTATAGTGTATAAATATTAAAAACATGATTAGTGTATTAATATTAAATACATGTTTAGTGTATTAATATTAAATACATGTTTAGTGTATGAATATTAAATACATGTTTAGTGTGAAAATATTAAATACATGTTTAGTGTATGAAAATTAAATACTTGTTTAAAAAATACATGTATACTGTATTAATATATATAATTAGTATATTATTCAATATATGTTTAGTGTATTAATATTAAATACATGTTTAGTGTGTAAATATTAAATACATGTTTAGTGTATGAATATTAAATATATGTTTAGTTTATGAATATTAAATACATGTTTATTGGATAAATAATAAATACATGTTTAGTGTATAAATATTAAATACATGTTTAGTGTATAAATAATAACTACATCTTTTTTGTATAAATATTAAATACATGTTTGGTGTATAAATATTAAATACATGTTCAGTGTATAAATAATAAATACATATTTAATGTATAAATATTAAATGCATGTTTAGTGTATAAATATTAAATACATGTTTAGTGTATAAATATTAAATACACGTTTAGTGTAAAAATATTAAATACATGTTTAGTGTATTCATATTAAATACATGTTTTTTGTATAAATATTAAATATATGTTTAGTGTATGAATATTAAATACATGTTTAGTTAATTAATATTAAATACATGCTTGGTGTATCAATATTAAATACATGTTCAGTGTATAAATAATACATATATATTTAATGTAAAAATATTAAATACATGTTTAGTGTATAAATATGAAATACATGTTTTTTGTATAAATATTAAATACATGTTTAGTGTATAAATATTAAATACATGTTTAGTTAATTAATATTAAATACATGTTCAGTGTATAAATAATAAATACATATTTAATGTATAAATATTAAATGCATATTTAGTGTATGAATCTTAAATACATGTTTAGTGTATAAATTTTAAATATATGTGTAGTGTATTAATATTAAATATATGTTTAGTTTATGAACATTAAATACATGTTTTTGTATTAATATTAAATACATGTTTAGTGTATAATATTAAATACATGTTTAGTGTATGAATATTAAATACATGTTTAGTGTATGAATATTAAATACATGTTTAGTGTATGAATATTAAATACATGTTTAATGTATTAATATTAAATACATCTTTAGTGTATGAATATACGTGTATGAGAAACCTAACTTATGTAAAAAAAATGAATAAAAATAAAAGTAAAAAAAGAAGAAGGAAAAAGGCCAATAGGGCTGGTCGATAAACCTAGGTCATAACTTATGAAGGGGGGGGGGGGGGGGGGCAGACATATTAAGAGGGAACGTGCGCCCTCCTGTGGACTTCTGCCGCAACTGCACACATAAAGAAATTCATTATTTCCAAGTGTGCCTTATTTAGAGGATAATAAATACATGTTTACTGTATGAATATTAAATGTATGATTAGTATATAATTACATATACGTTTAGTATATGATTATTAAATACATGTTCAGTGTATTAATATTAAATACATGTTTAGTGTATGAATATTGAATACATGTTCAGTGTATTAATATTAAATACATGTTTAGTGTATAAATATAAGTGTATGAGAAACCAAACTTATGTAAAAAAAAAAAAAAAAGAAACAAAAAAAAGGAAAAAGAGAGAGAGAGAGACAGAGAGGACCGGACTTATTAAGAGGGAACGTGCGCCCTCCTGTGGACTTCTGCCGCAACTGCACACATAAAGAAATTCATTATTTCCAAGTGTGCCTTATTTAGAGGATAATAAATACATGTTTACTGTATGAATATTAAATATATGATTAATAGATAATATTAAATATACGTTTAGTATATGATTATTAAATACATGTTCAGTGTTTTAATATTAAATACATGTTCAGCGTATTGATATTAAATACATGTTTAGTGTATACATATTAGATACATGTTTAAAAAAATACATGTATACTGTATGAATATTAAATATATAATTAGTATATAATTAAATATGTTTAGTGTATTAATATTAAATACATGTTTAGTGTATAAATATTAAATAATGATACCCACATATCCACATGACATATTTTCCATGCAGCGTGCCACAAATGGAGGAGCGACGATCACCTTCGAGAAAGGGGACAATCGCATGGTCACAAGGGACGGTAGCAGGTTTGACATACACCAAAGTGGTCATCTGTATTACTTGCCTACTGTTCAAACTGATATTGATCAATGTAAAGTGTGTCATGATGTACAAACCTGGCATGAAATGTTGGGCCATTGTAATTATGAAGATGTGCAGAAATTATAAGGTGTAGTGAGAGGCATGGAGATAATAGGGAGTGTGGCTAAACCAGCACAATTATGTGAAGTGTGCACAAAAGGCAAATTTACCCAGACGAGAAACAAGGAGCCTGACAGGTGGGCTAAGAAACCCTTGGAGCTAGTCCACACTGACCTAGCCGGTCTCATGCAAACGCCTAGCATCAATGGTCACAAATATGCACAAATATTTACTGATGACTATTCTGGTACCATGATGGTGTACTTTCTAAGGTCTAAGAGTAATGCAGGTCTCGCAACAGAACGGTTCTTAGCTGACGTAGCACCATACAGTGAGGTTCGGTGCATCAGATCAGATAATGCTTCTGAGTATACAAGCAAAGAGTTCCAGGCACTGTTAATAAAGAATAGGATTAGACATGAAACGTCTTCACCCTATTCACCACACTAAAATGGCACGGCCTAGAGAGGGTGGAGAACCCTTCATGAGATGGGTAGACGCTTACTGCTAGAAAGTAACTTACCTGTTGAACTACGCTGTACAGACGGCAGCCTTTGTACGGAACAGATGCTACTCTAGGCGTACACAGAAAACGCCATACGAGTTGTTCGTAGGGAAAGAACCAAACATTTCCAAAATGCAAACATTTGGATCAGTGTGCTATGCTTACCAGCAACAAGCCAATGGCAAGCTAGACTCTAGGTGTGAGCAGGGTGTTTTTGTGGGTTATGATAAAAACTGCCCAGACTACCTAGTGTACTACCCAGAACAAGAGAAAGTTCAGAAACACAGATTGGTAAAATTCACAACCAAAACTGCAACAGAAAAAGAAACACAAACATGTGAGTCATACACGGGGTATGGTGATGTAAACCCCAGGGTTAATGAAAGAGAAATTTGTGTTGATGATGACAAGGTTGAAAATGTACCAGATCAAGGTTTACAGGGTGTTTCTCAGACTTTACCTGAACAGACTGAACGCACAGAGTCCCTGACACTGTAAACGGAAGGAACCCACCACGAACCCGGAGGAGGCCGGTTCACTTACAGGACTTTGAAAACATTGGAAACATTTGTAACATGCGTGGACTCTTGCTACAGAGCAGTATGTGACATTCCTCAAACCTACAAGGAAGCGATAATGTCAAACAAATTAAGGCAGTGTAAAAATGCTATGGATGATGAGGTAAAGTCACTGGAGGAAAACGACACCTTTACCCTCACCCATTTGCCACCAGACAGTGGGGGGAAAATGGGTCTATGGCCTCAAGAGTGACATTGACGGAACAGATAAATACAAAGCGAGGTTCGTAGCGAAAGGCTACAGTCAGAAAAGGGAACTGACTACAAAGAGACATTTTCACCCACAGCAGACATGACAAGTGTGAGGGTGATCATGCAAAAGGCGGCACAAGAGGAGCTAGTGCTGCACCGGCTTGATGTGAAGACTGCTTATCTTCACGCTCCGATCGATTGTGAAATTTATATCGAACAGCCAGAAGGCTACGACAAAGAATCAGTCACAGGTGAAAAGCTAGTGTGTAAATTGCACAAGTCTCTCTACGGCTTGAAACAGTCCGGTAGAAATTGGAATGCAATGTTGCACACATGTCTAACTGAGAATGGTTTTGTACAAAATTCTGCTGATCATTGTGTGTACTTACGAGAGAAGTATTATGAGAACGTGATTTTACTAGTATGGGTAGACCATCTCATCATAGCATCTAAAAACAATGGTGTACTCAACAGTGTGAAAATGATGCTCACTGAAAGATTCAAAATGAAGGATCTAGGAAAATTGAAACATTTTCTGGGAATAGATTTTGAGCAAACAAATGGTAAAGTCACAATGTCTCAAGAGAGATATGTTCACAACATCTTAGAGGGATTTGAAATGCAAAATTGCAAGTCCAGAGAGACTCCATGTGAACCAAAACTAGAGTACACAGATGTTGCAGACAAAACGACAGATCAAAGAAGGTTCAGGGAGGCAGTTGGAAGCCTAATTTACTTGTCCACATGCACACGTCCAGACAGAAGTTTTGTGGTCAGGAAGTTATCCCATCACTTTGCTGAGCCAACACTGGAACACAGTAAAATATGTCTTTAGATAACTCAAAGGTACAGCAGAAAACAAGTTATGTTTCAAAAGAAATGAAAGTGAAAAACTGGGATTGAGAGTGTACAGTGACGCTGACTGGGCTTCAGATGTGTCTGACAGGAGAAGCACATCAGGTTATTGTGCTAGTCTAAGCGGAGGTAGCTCTCTAATCTCATGGAAAACAAGAAAACAAGCTACTGTTGCTTTATCCACATGTGAGGCAGAGTACATGTGGTTGGCAGTTGGGGGCGGCATGGCGTAGTGGGTAGAGCGGCCGTGCCAGAAACCTGAGGGTTGCAGGTTCGCTTCCCACCTATTGACATCCAAATCGCTGCCGTTGTGTCCTTGGGCAGGACACTTCACCCTTGCCCCCGGTGCCGCTCACACTGGTGAATAGATGATGAATGAATGATAGGTGGTGGTCGGAGGGGCCGTAGGTGCAAACTGGCAGCCACGCTTCCGTCAGTCTACCCCAGGGCAGCTGTGGCTACAGATGTAGCTTACCACCACCATCGTGTGAATGAATGATGGGTTCCCACTTTTCTGTGAGCGCTTTGAGTATCAAATAATAGAAAAGCGCGATATAAATCTAATCCATTATTATTATTATAATGTATTTACCTAGGACAGTGTGATAAAAAAAATACTTATACTCGTTTAAATAGATGATTTTCTTTGAACTGGGTACCAAAAGTTGTTTATTAGACTCAGAAATGTGACACTCAGCAGGAGATCTCTTATCTGATCAAGCTCTGGCTCCTGTGTCTTTGATGTGACATGTGGACTTTAGTTGACCTGGACATGTGTGTTTTCTCTCCCTGGTACCCCCCCCCTGCTAAACTGTTGCCCTTTCCCGAGTGACCCCCCTCCCCTTCTGGGCAAACGACACCCTCTCCTTCTTCACAGGACTTTGGGTATTCATTCCACTGGTGTACTGTATGTAAATGAGCATGGAGGGTGGGACTTCTGAGAATGTATAATTGTCATGACATATTCTAAAAGATTTAGAACAAGCTGGAACGAACGGATGTGTCGTTCTGGTTTGGTCTCGCTTTGCAAAGCTTGTTATTATTTGTTTGTTACTTTGACAAATTATTTTAAAGCTATTTGTCACTAAAGGATCGTCTTTAAGAAATTTCCACGACAAGTTGGTGTGCAGAAGCGGGATCCCAAGAAGATCGCTGTTCCCGTTGGCAGAGGCCGCTGAAATGGACTAATCAACCTGGCAGCACAAAAAAGCTGACTTCTCCTTCCCAGAAATTTGAAAGGACGGGAGAGTTTTCGAGGCCCCTGCGAATCGGACGGCCGTCTCTTCGAGATCACGTTTAACCCGCTGCAACATCGTAACGGTAAATTAATTGAATCATCCTGACTGAAATTTTAAGACGAATCTCTGATATTTGAATTTTAAACAAAAGACGATTCCACAAAAGGTTTTTTTGTGTGACAAAGCTTGAGTGATTTATATGTTTCATACATGGGAAATTAGCCGTTCTTTTCCCGTCTCCCTACGATTTTTAATGCCGGGTTAGAGTCCCTGGGTTAGAGTCCCAAAATGTAGCGCTGGGTTAGAGTCCCTGGGTTAGAGTCCCAATTGTAGCACTGGGTTAGAGTCCCTGGGTTAGAGTCCCAATTGTAGCACTGGGTTAGAGTCCCTGGGTTAGGTTCCCAAAATGTAGCGCTGGGTTAGAGTCCCTGGGTTAGAGTCCCAATTGTAGCACTGGGTTAGAGTCCCTGGGTTAGATTCCCAAAATGTAGCGCTGGGTTAGAGTCAATGGGTTAGAGTCCCAAAATGTAGCGCTGGGTTAGAGTCCCTGGGTTAGAGTCCCAATTGTAGCGCTGGGTTAGAGTCCCTGGGTTAGAGTCCCAATTGTAGCACTGGGTTAGAGTCCCTGGGTTAGAGTCCCAAAATGTAGCGCTGGGTTAGAGTCAATGGGTTAGAGTCCCAAAATGTAGCGCTGGGTTAGAGTCCCTGGGTTAGAGTCCCAATTGTAGCGCTGGGTTAGAGTCCCTGGGTTAGAGTCCCAATTGTAGCGCTGGGTTAGAGTCCCTGGGTTGGAGTCCCAATTGTAGCGCTGGGTTAGAGTCCCAAAATGTAGCGCTGGGTTAGAGTCCCTGGGTTAGAGTCCCGATTTTAATGCCGGGTTGGAGTCCCAATGAAAGTAGCCGTGTCTTCATAAAAACGTATCTATATGCCCGGTTAGAGGCCGGAACAAATAACACGGATTTAGGGTTGGAGCCGTCTCGTCATAAATTTTAATGGGTTAGAGTCCCGATGATTAACAGTGTCTATAAGGCCGTGAATGTATGCCCGGTTAGAGGCCGGAAGAAACAACACACATTTTAGTATGTTAAGTTTAAACAAAAAGAGCGGAAAATTAAAACAAGCTCGAATATGTAGTCCAGGAAAGTTAAGCCTAAGGTATTCGATTGTGATTTCCCATGTATGTGCACAATGAAAGAAAATATGTAGAGGGAGTCCTAATGTGTGTGAAAGTATGGGTGAATGAATTGGGATTTCCCAAGACTGGTTCATTTAGGATGAATCAATTGAGTAAAATTAAAGAAAAGTTAGCGCTACAAGAGGTCAACATGCGAAAGGGAAAGACTGTGGGTGTGAAAGATTTGAATTGTTTGAACAACATAAAGAAACATTAGATGAGTGAAGCAGAAAATAAAGAAAAGATCGATCTTGCAACTGATATTTTTCCCAGTACTCTGTTTTCGAGCCAATCTCAGGGCCTGAGTCGCAGTCGAAGGGTTTCTGAGGACTGGACGCCACTTTACCCCACTCTGCCCCCGCACTACGACCAGCAGCAGCAGCACCAGCACCAACAACAGCACCCGCCGATGTCACCCCTCCAGCTCCAGCTTCAGCAGCTCCCAACTCTACCCCTCACAACGCCGTTTCCGCCCACTAACTACCAGCGGGCAGTCTCGGGGCACGGCGCAGCAGCCCCGGCGGGGTCCTCCCACTCACATCAGGATGACAATCAAGGAGCATCGGGCTCATCAATTCAACATGTGACCAACGAAGTGAATAAAATGTCTCTGAGTGAGGACAGTGCTGGCAGGACTCTGAGAAGTGGCAGAACCTTCCAGGCTCCGATGATGGAATATCCAGGACCGCAAGGGACTCCCGCTTTGGTCTTACACCAGATGGACCAGGAAATGCGTGAAGCGATCAGAGACTGGCCGTCACCACACAGAGGTGGAGACGCGCTTGCAGCCGCATTCCAGGCTTTCTGTCGGGCATGGCGTCCCACAGGAGCAGAAATACAAAAACTTCTGCTGGTGCATCTGGGACCGGAGCAGTTGGCAAAGATAGCAGCAGAGGTGCACGCGGGACGTTTTGCCCCCTCCAAACTCCCTCTCTTTGTTTAAAATGCCAATTTTCTGCTGTATTTGCTCTCTATGAACTCCAAGGAAAAGGTACCCGGCCGGGGGTAATTTTTGAAATAGGTGTCCAAGCTATGGCACGCCGGGGTCCAAATCCGGCCCCTGTTTTTTTTATTCATTTTTTTGCATTTTTGGGACATGGGGGACTTGTGGGACCCCACCAAGGACTGATTTTTGAACACTTTGAGGACTGCCACTGTGAAATGAACGCGGGATGGAGGCAAGAAGAAAGATGGACGTGGCCGTAACTATTGTTTCACGTGCGGAAAGGAAGGTCACTGGAGGCGAGACTGTCCTGAGAATAAACGGGATGGACAGCGGGACTATTGGGGCAGAGCGGATGGAGGCCAACTCAGAAACAATTCAGATTGACTGACTGGCTCGGGACCTGAGACAACGAAACAGATAAGTGTTGCACCCACACCCTCTCACGACAACACCATACTAACCGCTAACCGCAATGAAGACGCACTTGCTTTTACTGATACATTGCTGCTTGCTAAGGTGCAGGACAGAATTAGGGAATTAGAAGAGTGTGAACAGCCAATGATTGGGACGTATGCTTTTTGTGAGGACTTAGCCTATAAGAAAATGCCGATGATTGTGTGTGATGTGGGTGGAAGGTCATTGACGTTTCTTGTCGATTCTGGAGCGACAAACAGCGTAATTCAAACGAGTGAATTCTCTACAAAATTGAGTGGTAGAACTGTTTTCCACTAGTGCGAGTGGGCAAACTGTCTAGAAAAGTTTTCAATACCAATTCGTTGTACATGGGCGACAGCTGATTGTACAATGACAACAAAACATTTGTTTTTAATGTCTGATCTTTGTCCAATCAATCTGTTGGGTCGTGATTTAATGTTAAAATGGGGTATCGGAATCACTCCGATGCCAGAAGGCCTCAAAGTGGAGAGGAATGCAAATGGGTCGAATTTTGTCTCATTGGAGGTGAATTGTCCGCTCTATATCTATCAGTGGTGGGTAACGACCACTGCTTTGCAGGATCTAGAGAGCACAATATCACCCTGTTTGAATCCAGTATCTGACAGAATTGAATCTGAAAGCATGTATTGTGTGTCACATGTTCATGAAGGTCCGGACCAAGAATAGGAAGCTTCATTCTATCATGGTTTGAATGATAGTTTGTTTATTAATGACGTCTATTTTGATGGATGCAAATGTGCAGTTGCAGTAAAATTAACTTCATCACAAGAAATATTGGATCAAGTTGAAAATTCCAGTCCGCACATTCCGATAGCAAAAGCTAAATCTGATAATTGGCGGGATTTAAATCCTTTAATGCATGAATGTTTTTGGCAAAGGATTGGCAACCGTGTGCACGCGGGAAAAAATGTATTCTATTCACAAGCAGTCGATGCATATAGAATTAATTATGCGGCAAAAATTCATTTGCTACGTTCGGTGCAATTAGCATCTCCGACTGACGAAAAGTATGACGCACACCTGACTTTGACTGCGGTGACTTCTCCGACTGAGATTTCCTCCTTGTTGGCGCAAGTGCCGAGTTGTTTGTGGGCGAGGAACGACAGGCATGGGCTAATTCTGGTGCTGTTTTCCGGGATGGAGCCGGGTTTGGCCCTGACGCCTGAAGCTTTGTATGAATGTTGTCTGTCTATCTGTGTTGGCCCTGTGATGCGGTGGTGACTTGTCCAGGGTGTACCCCGCCTTCCGCCCGATTGTAGCTGGGATAGGCACCAGCACCCCCCGCGACCCCAAAGGGAATAAGCGGCAGAAAATGGATGGATGGATGGGAAGCCTTGTCTTCCTAAACGCTTGTTTGATTGTTATGTGAAATTGAGTGATGGGTTGGACCATGTGTCAAAGGGAGGGATGTGTCCAGCAGTACAGCAATTCTGGTTTACTAAGGGCTTTTACGCTTTCACAGAACATCTCTGTAAAAGTTGTTTGATTTGTGCTCAAAATAATCCAGGTAAACTTAGACCATTACCACAAGCAGCACACCCACCGCCAAGTAGGGCTTTTGAGCATGTCATGGTGGATTTCATTGAACTTACACCCAGTGAAGGGAAAAAATATTGTCTAGTGATGTGTAAATGGTCCTTAGTGTGTGAATGTGAGTATGAATGTTGTCTGTGTATCTGTGTCGGCCCTGCGATGAGGTGGCGACTTGTCCAGGGTGTACCCCGCCTTCCGCCTGATTGTAGCTGAGATAGGCGCCAGCGCCCCCCGCGACCCAAAAAGGGAATAAGCGGTAGCAAATGGATGGGTGGATGGATGGTTGATATGTTTTCAGAATGGGTAGAAGCCTTCCAAGCGAAACATGCTTCTTCCGCTGCAGTGGCAAAAGCACTTTTAACTGAAATTGTGGCAAAGTGGGGCATTCCGAAGAAGTTATGGAGTGACAATGGTTCACATTTTGTAAATGAGGTGATACAGCAATTGTCTGATTATTTGCAAATTGATTTGAGAACTCATTGCAGCTACCATCACAATCCGGAGGTGCTGTTGAAAGAGAAAACGGAACAATTCAATTAAAACTTGCCAAATGTTGTGAAGAGACTAAGCTCAGCTGGCCTAAATGTTTGCGGATAGTTGTCATGTACATGCGTATGCGGGTGTGCACGCGTCATAACCTGTCACCTTTTGAGATTCTGTTTGCAGTCCCCCCTAATGTGGGGATAGGACCATCAGGACCGCCAATTGAGACGACCCTCTGTGAACACGGACTGGTAAGATATTGTATATCTTTAACAAAGTGTTTTGCTAATATTTGAAGGCAAGTCTCTTTGGCGCTTCCGGGGCGAGCGGATCATCCTCTACACACCATTGTGCCGGGCGACTTCGTGCTTATCAAGAACTTCAGACGGAAGAGCTGGAAACAATGAGGCTGGCTCGGCCCGTTCCAAGTTCTCCTCGTCACCCACACTGCAGTGAAAGTGGAAGAACGGCGGACGTGGGTCCACGCTTCGCAATGCAAGGCGATTTCGGGCCCTGTAGCGGTGGCCGCAGAGGAGTGAGGAGCTGTAAAATCGCTTTTGGCTCCTACGGCAGGATCCGCGGCTGCAGAGACGAGGGTTACACACACCTCCCTCGCATCACATCTTTAGAGAAACACTACTAGTTTGCAGACACAGGTGAAGGCGCTGAGGGCCAAAATCACCAGGACAAATGTGTAGCGGACTCACATAATGTCTCAAACTGCTATGTCTGTACATATATGCCTATAGCGGCGTCCAATCCACATGTCACACCTAAGCCTGTAATGGAGGGTTATAGATATTTTCCCAGGATGTGTTATACCTTTTTGCAGCAAATCTGAATGATACGGTTAAAGCGCATACGGGGACATCTTTGTCTTCGCTTGAAGATCCGAAGTTAGATTTTTATGATCTGTGGTCCGATAATGATACGAATGTGCTTTTTGGTCCAGTTTATATTAGGCCGGGTATGAAATGTGCGTGTTATGCGGTATCTTGGAGCCTTAGAGAGCCGCCAGTGCAGATGGGACAAATTCCACTGATGTATTGTTTAAATGTGACTAGTTCATGCACTACATATCACGGTAACACTAGTTTGAACATTTCACAGGCTGCGCAAGGAGGGGGCTGTTCTCCCTATTTTACAGATCAAACTGGCACGCGGCCTCAGGAGGATGTTCTGTGGCTTTGTGGCTTTAACGTTTATGTTAGATTGCCATAGAATTGGATGGGCCGTTGTGCTATGATAACAGCTGCTGACCACTCTTACATTGTGTCAGCTGTTCCGAGTCATAGGGGTAAGCGTGAGTATGCACCCCATGATGCGATTTGGGGTACAAATGTGCCTGCAGATCTTGAACTTTGGACAACAGGAGAAAAGGTGGCATTGTCATTGTTTCCACAGCTGGGCGTGGGGAAACTCATGCTTAGAATGGAGACCAGGGGGGTCACTAGACCTAATACTGTACTGGGGCACACCTGGGGCACAAATAATTCATGTGAGCGGGCAAAGCGCGCAAGCAAAACCATTTTTAGCACTTATTTATCATAAAAAATACATAAATAGTGCTTTAAACTATGAAATCATATCAGATGATGTTGTATGGATCTTTGATGAACCACCTGAAATTAACTCATGCATTTGACCTACTTTTTTACTCCAGAATTCTAAACTGCTACTGGTAAAAGCAAAAATTTAACATCAAATTAAACATCAAATTTAACAAATTTAAACAAATTTAAACACATTTTAATGAATTTAAATTCTACAAAAGTAAAACAAAAAATAAAGCACCCCTACATCTCTGGGTTCTTTTATATTATTTAATTTCCATTTATGGCAATGGTGCTGATCCTATTTCGGATACACAAAACTACAACATATACACAAAACAATAAAGCCACAGAAGTAGAATAAATGAACAACTGTTGTGTGTCTGTTCAGGGAATCATTTTCTGAGAAGTAAACTGTAACGTCTCCTTTTCATTTTTGCAAAGTGGTCAATCACTCTGGACCAGGGGTCGGGAACATTTTTGTCTGAGAAAGCCATTAAAGCCAAATTGTTTAAAGTGTATTACCGTGAGAGCTGTATCATATGTTTTAACACTGAATACAACTAAATGCATGCATTTTTTAAGTAAGACCTACATTTTTAGGGTATAAGTCTTATATCATTTTTATTCTGAAGCTAACCAATATCAAATAAAATACTTCTTTGGCAACACTAAATGGGCCCTAGTGCGTGAATGTCGTCTGTCTATCTTTGTTGGCCTTGTGATGAGGTGGCAACTTGTCCAGGGTGTACACCGCTTTCTGCCCAAATGCAGCTGAGATAGGCTCCAGCAACCCCCGCGACCCCAAAAGGGACAAGCGGTAGAGAATAGATGAATGGACTTCTTACCATTGATGTGACTTATTGAACAGGTGCGGTTGAAAACGGATGGATGGATTAAAATGCATACGAATGTTTTATATGATAAACGTTATTTTTAACACCGATTACTGGCGGAATTATTCATTACTAATCGTGTTAAGTAATGTCAGCTCAGATGTATTTGAGAGCCAGATGCAGTCATCAAAAGAGCCACATCTGGCTCTAGCGCCATAGGTTCTCTACCCCTGCTCTGGACAGACATGGAAATATTACAGTAACTGTTATACAGTTGACCAGTGGTTCCCAACTGCTGGGTCCTGACATAAAAGTGGATTGTGTGTCATTTTCAGTGAGTCACAGTCACATGTGTGCATGAAAAAAAAAAAAGTTAAGGGAGAAAAAAATCAAATTGTGGCAACAAAACCAGATATTTTTAGCCATTTTTCTAGTGACTATTAGTGAGTATTTTAGCAAAAGGCAAACCGACTAACACGTTGGAGGAGGACTCAGGACAGACATGGAAATATATTTTTTTTAAATCTAAATGGGGCAACAAAACCCGATATTTTCAGCCATCTTTCTGGTAAAAAATACAGAAATGTTACTATTTTTTCTGGAAACAAAAGCAGATGCTTTAGCTGTAGCCATTTTTCTGGTGACAAAACAAGATTATTTTAGTCAAAGTCACACCGATTAACAAGACAAGTCTATTGTGCTATTTTTCTGTGATATAAACTTGAATGATTTAAAAATTTGGCTTACGACTTTATGATATGGAAAAATGTTTTTCTTCCTGAAGATAAACCATTTGAGAAGCACTCAACTCACACATGCTGACTCCAAATCATCATTGATGCAGAAGCAGCAGACAATAACCAACATTATGTTTCATGTTGATTGGAAATTCCCCCGACAGCTCGTACAGCAAATGAATATGTTTGTCTTGATACAAGGAATAACCTTAGCTAACTTAGCATCAACTTAAGACAATGATGTTGCCTAGCTAGCTAGGACTTCACTTACATCTCTCATTCCTGCTGCTTCTTCTCTGCTGCGGGCAAATAACTTTCTTAAATCCATCTAGGAGTTACAGTTTGAGTCAAATCAAAATCAAAATAATGTAATTAACAAATTGTTGTTGGCTAACGTTACCTACCTCACGCAGTGATTCGCATCCTCTCTCTCTCTCTCTCTCTCTCTCTCTCTCTCCCCTCCCAGGTCCTTGTCTAGTTTTATCAACCAGCCCTATTGACCATTATCCTATTTTTTAAAAATAAGTTATCCATCTATCATTATATATATTATATTGTTTTACAGCCCAGCCCTATCGGCCTTTTTCCTTTTTTTAATTTTTATTTTACATTATTTAGGTCTCTCATACACTTATATTCATACACTAAACATGTATTTAATATTCATACACTAAACATGTATTTAATATTCATACACTAAACATGTATTTGATATTCATACACTAAACATTTATTTAATATTAGTACATTAAGCATGTATTTAATATTTATACACTAAACATGATTTTAACATTTATACACTAAACATGTATTTAACATTCATACACTAAACATGTATTTAATATTCATACACTAAACATGCATTTGATATTCATCCACTAAACATTTATTTAATATTAGTACATTAAGCATGTATTTAATATACATACACTAAATATGTATTTAATATTCATACACTAAACATGTATTTAATATTCATACACTAAACACATATTTAATATTAATACACTAAACATGTATTTAATATTCATACACTAAACATGTATTTGATATTCATACACTAAACATTTATTTAATATTAGTACATTAAGCATGTATTTAATATACATACACTAAATATGTATTTAATATTCATACACTAAACATGTATTTAATATTCATACACTAAACACATATTTAATATTAATACACTAAACATGTATTTGATATTCATACACTAAACATTTATTTAATATTAGTACATTAAGCATGTATTTAATATACATACACTAAATATGTATTTAATATTCATACACTAAACATGTATTTAATATTCTTACACTAAACATGTTGTGGAGAGGGGCGTGTCCTACGCGTCCCCTGCAGGCTAGGTGTTGCAGGGGCCGACCACGAAGCAGCAGACAGCAGACAGGTGAGCAGATACCTCAGCTGGAGCGAGTCATCTAATCACCTGTCCCCTTTATCAGCAGCCTTGGAGATCTTGAGTGGGGAGATGATGAGAGTGACGGAGGAAAAAGAACACACAGCGAGAGACAGTGGACATATTGGAGAGCAATG
Organism: Nerophis ophidion; assembly: GCF_033978795.1. Lineage (NCBI taxonomy): Eukaryota > Metazoa > Chordata > Actinopteri > Syngnathiformes > Syngnathidae > Nerophis > Nerophis ophidion. The sequence goes on from NC_084628.1 coordinate 50,431,090, forward strand.
GACTGATGCAGGTGTATGTACTGCAAGTCATTAAAGAGTGTGATTCACTGAGGCCCAGTGTGGTCATTCCAGACAAGCAACGGGGGATCTGGGAAAGAGTCCTCCCACACATGTATTTAATATTTATGCACTTAACACGTTTTTAATATTCAAATATTAAACAGCTGTTTAATTAATACTTATACACTAAACATGTAAAGGAGGAATTGGAAGTCTGGGACACTAAATAAGGCACACTTGGAAGTAATGAATTTATTTGTGTGTGCAGTTGCAGCAGAAGTCCACAGGAGGGCGCACGATCCCTCTTAATAAGTCTGGTCTCTCTCTCTCTCTCTCTCTCTCTCTCTCTCTCTCTCTCTCACTCTCTGCCTCTCTCTCTCTCTCTCTCTCTCTCTCTCTCTCTCACTCTCTGCCTCTCTCTCTCTCTCTCTCTGTCCCTCTCCCCCTCCCTTCCCCCCACATATTGGCCATTTTCCTATTTTTTTACATCAGTTATATGTCTATCATTATATATATTATATTATTTTACAGCCCAGCCCTATGGGTTTTTTTCAAATTACTGTTTTTTTAATTGATTTCGATTTGATGTCTTTTGCAATATATATTGACATCGTTTTATCGCCCAGCTCTATCGGCTTGTTTCCATTTTCTTCAGTTGTTTTCTCTCTATGTGTCATGTTATATATTGGTTTAGTTTAACGGCCCAGCCCTTTAGGGATTTTTTTTCAAAAATATATTTTTTTCAATTGATCTTTTTCGATAATTATTGATATCGTTTCATCGCTCAGCCCTATTGGCCTTTTTCTTTTTTTTATTCAATGTTTTTGTAATTATATATTTATTTTACATAAGTTAGGTTTCTCATACACTTATATTCATGCACTAAACATGTTTTTACTATTTATACACTGAACAGGTATTTAATATTTATACACTAAACAAGTTTTTAATATTCATATATCAAACATTTGTTTAATGAATATTTATACACTTAACATCTAAATGACAAATTCGAAGTCTTGGACACTAAATAATGCACACTTGGAAATAATGAATTTGTTTGTGTGTGCAGTTACAGCAGAAGTCCACAGGAGGGCGTACGTTCCCTCTTCAAAAGTCTGGTGCCCCCCTCCCCCCACATAAGTTATGTGTCTAGTTTTATCAGCCAGTCCTATTGGCCATTTTCCTACTTTTTTGACATCAGTCATGTGTCTATCATTATATATATTGTATTGTTTTACAGCCCAGCCCTATGTTTTTTTTTCAAATGACTGTTTTTTTAATTGGTTTCGATTTGATGTATTTTGCAATATTTATTGACATCGTTTAATCGCCCAACCGTATCGACTTTTTTCCATTTTTTTCTATTTTTCTATCTATGTGTCATGCTATTAAATTGATATATCGGTGTCAGCCAGCGATCCTTGGTCCGCTTCCGATGGTGCGGAGGCTTGGAGGCGTGTGTGGACTAATGGAGGGGGTGTTTCCACCAGGCGTGTATGGAGGCCTATTTCATTCAGGGGAGGAGCCAGAAATGATGACGTAAGAAGCCCCGTGACCGCTTCGGGAAGCAGTACAGATTTGCCGGGAAATTCGACAAGTGATAAACCGCCCAAGCTCCATCGAAAATGTTGTCTTTTGAGTCTTGTGGTCAGTTGGGAATATGGAGAGAGAATAAAAACAGTTTTTTAAATGCCACTAGAATCAAAGAAGGATGACAAACTGAATCAAAACAACAAACTTGATGTCCATTTCATAAACATTAGATTACTGATTGTTGTTGGTAACGTCAACAAAACTTTGATAGCACAAAGGCTTGCGCGTTGGCCTTTTATTCTACAAGACGTGAGTTCCATTCTTGGCAACGTCAGTTCCCAATTGTGTTTATCAATGGAAAACAATACACTTATTAAAGTAAAGCTTTCCGTATTAATTATTTTTAAGCAGCTACCAGAAATCCATAGCTGGATAAGGGAGAGGTTTTTGAAATAATAAAAAAAAGAATCACCTATAACCAAAAATAGAAATGAACTAAATCTCCTCTGTTCTGTACATCATTGTCCAAGTGACATTATATTGTCATCTTCCTCTTTATGCCATTTCCTCAAGGTGACAGAAAAACATGATACAACCTGCCTATCATGTGATTCTACCATGTTGGCAAAATACAAACACACAATATATTGACATGTATAACACATAAAACATGGAATTAGAAGTGAACAGTACCCATCCCTACCAGCAAGTGTTGTTGTACTGGAAACTAATTTACAAACACAACTTCATCACACACAATACTCCACTATGGAATTGTTCTTATATTAAAATGAGAAACAAATCCATCTTTGTACAGCAATGGTTTGAAAAAGGCATTTGGTCACGGATGCACTTATTGACTGATAAAAATATTTTAATATTTCAAGATTTCATTAAGCACAACCTGCAAATAAAAAATATTACACAATTTAAAAAGGCTTTCATTCCAAATATTCTAGTTACTGCGTCTGTCACGGCTCGGACACACACAAGTGCGCAATCTGTCGGGAGCCGCGCTGCGCGCGTCATCCGGCGCGCCTCTGACCGCGCGCATGTCACTCAAACCGCGGCAGGCAGCTGCGCTCCATCTGTAATCAACGCAGCCGGCACTAATGAAAGAGAGGAGTACAAGAACCCCCGCCACCAGTGATCCTCTGCCAGAACGTAGCAACTGTACCGTAAGCTCGTCTCCAGCATCCTAGTTGAATTTTTGATCCTGATCTCTGTGCCTTTTTCCCATGCGTTAATTGTCGTGTCTTTCCTCACCCCGCAGCTCCTTGTGTGCGTTCCCGAACCACGCTGTGTGTCGTGTGCCTTTTTGGATTCCCCTTGTCTTCCTCTGGCTTCCTGGTTTTCGATCCCTTGCTCGCCCCCGGACAAACGACGACTCTCTCCTGCCTCTCGACCACGCTTCCGCCTTGGACTTCCCTACCTGCCTTGCCCGCGCCTGACCGCTCAGCTCCTCTCAACACGCACCTCCAACACTTGCGGTAAATAACACCTCCTGTTAAATTCCACACATAGTCTTGCACCCATTTCATCTTTGTTACATACACATCAGATTTGACATACACATATATATATATATATATATATATATATATATATATATATATATATATAGAATAATATTGTATAAATAAATTATATTGAAATATTATTGTATATATATATATATATATATATATATATCCTTGTTAAAATAAAGACGCCCCAGGCTATAAGCTTTTCCCAGTCTCTGTGCCGTCTCCTTCTCCCTGAAACCTTCACAGCGTCTCTTTTAATTATTTTCTATTTCTTCTTCTTCTTATTTTCTCTGGAACAAAAAAATACTTAAAAGTTTCCATTCTTTCTGAGGCAAAAGAGTTAATCTAAGAAAAAAAAAAGATGGAAGTGAAGTGACCACTTAAAATAATATTTAGGATGGTTTTTTTTGCAATTGAAGACAACAATTGTTGGTTCTGTGATAGGGAAACACAATAAACAGTTTATTTTAAGAATGTATGCAAAGTAAATATCTGTGGGATGATGTACAATATTGGCTTTGGCTTGACACTCCAAACTTTGACTGATATTGATGTTGTTTTGGGGATGTTGAAAAAGAGAAAAAAAAACATTAAAAACATTTTTTAAAACACAATACTGGATTTATTTGATATATCCACATATGTAAGTTTGTGAAAACAAAACCATCCTTTCACAAAATAAAAATCAGCTATTTTCTCTCACTTGTATACTGCATAAAGGTCTGGGGACATACATATAAAACAATCACAACACAACCATCATAATACAGAGTAATAACGATAATGAATAAAATAGATTATAGAGACCCAACAAATGATTCATAAAGTCACACATTTTAAAATTGTATAAAAGACAACTGTTCAAATGATGTATAAAGTAAATAATAATATGCTTCCTGAAGTGGTCCAGAAGATGTTTCAGATGTGAACCAGTACATACGTATATCATATAAAGGTGATAATCTATGGGATTATTAACAATTAGAAATACAAATATGTAATATTTTCAAATTTCAAACTATGTAATTTATAAATGTAGACGCATATTAAACAGATTGTTACACATGTTATATGTGCTGATGTTGTTAGAAAGTCAAAATGAAAGTCTGGACAGTTTATTTCAAATCCTGCAGTTTCATTTGCTGCTGCTGTTCTCACCAGCACACTTGTGTTTCTTACACTGGTACTTAGAAGACAATCTTTCACCACACACACTGCAACTCAACACTTTCTCTCCTGGGTGTCTTCTCATGTGTGCTGCAAGGCTTGATCGGTCACAAAAGCTTCTGTTGCAGATTGAACAAGAATGTGATTTTTCACCACTGTGTGTTCTCATGTGTAGTTTCAAACTGTTACTTTGTACAAAACCTTTACTATAGATTGAACAAGGAAAATGTGATTTTTCACCAGTGTGTGTTCTCATGTGTCTTTTCAAACTCAGACTTTGTGTAAAACCTTTACCACAGATTGAACAGGAAAAAGGTTTTTCACCAGTGTGTGTTCTCATGTGTACTTTCAAATTCTGACTTTGTGTAAAACCTTTACTACAGAGTGAACAAAAAAAAGGTTTTTCTCCAGTGTGTGTTCTCATGTGTCTTTTCAGAACACTATAGTATGTAAAGGTTTTGTGACAGTGAGAACATGTAAAGGGAGTGTTGTCAGTGTGACATGTCTTATCTTTAGAGTCTTCATCATCAGTGTCAGGAGAGTGTGACGTTGTGTCCTCACTATCTGATAGTGGAGCTAAGAGCTTGTCTGCTTGTGATCCTCCACAGTGGTCTCCATCAGCTTCTGTTGTCATGTGTTGTGTTGAGCTGCTGCTTGGAGGCTCCCCCCCACCCCTCTCCTCACTTTCACCTTTCACCTCATCATCTTCACTCTTCACAGGGACACCAGTCACTGGGAACGCCTCCAACCATTTAGGCTGACTGATGCCCTCTTCCTCTTTAATGTGCGGCGGCTCATGGTCTTCCTCTTCCTCTTTAAAGTAGGGGGTCAGTTGGTCCACCTCTTCCTCTTTAATGTGAGGGGTCAGCAGGTTCTCTTGCTCCTTATAGTGAGGGGTCAGTTGATCATCCTCTTCCTTTTTGATGTGTAAGATCAGTGGGTCCTCCGCTTGCCCTTTAATGTGAAGGGTCAGTTTAACATTATGGGTCTGTGGCTTCTCGTCTTCCTCTTTAATGTGGGGGGGCTGTGGTACCTCTTCTTCCTCGTGTATGTGGGGGGACTGTGGTTCCACCTCCTGCTCACCAGGAAGATGTTCATCGAGGTCTGCGGGACAGGAGAAAACAAATATTCTTTAGAAAAGTCCAGCTTTGCTCAGTCACATGAGACATTGTCCTGCACCAACATATAATCTCACAATCTCATCAGTTTCCCCTCACAGCAGTCAGGGTACTTCCAGCTGACACATGAAGAAGACCTTCAGGGGAATGTCTTCCCAGGCCAACGTCCAATCCACCTTATTCATATAAAAACCTAAAAGTCATTCCTGCAATCCTTAATGGTAGACGCCATACGTGAAAGTGTGCTCTGAATAAGTCATACACACACAGAAAATAATGTACCACATGCCAGCCTCCACACAGTAGTACTAGTGATGAGCTCCCTCCGCTGGTGGACAATAGTTACAGTCATTTTCCTATTCATCTTTAGAGACATGTCTGTCATAAAAGAAGCATGAGCACAGTCAACATGTTGGCCAAGAAGGATGACATCTGTTTTGCTTTCATTTAGATTGTGTCACCACAGTTAAACTGGGAAGAAGTAATCAGATTACTGACTATACCTTCAAAAGATAACTTGTTTACCTTATTAATAATAGTAATAATGGATTATATTCATTTAGAGCGTTTCTAGACACTAAAATTGCGTTAGAGTGAGAACTGAGAAGGCATCATTCATGCAGTCCACACATTCAATCAAACTCAGAATTACACATACCGTATTTCCTTGAATTGCCGCCGGGTATATAGTATGCGCCTGCCTAGAATTAAAGCCGGGTCAAACTCGTTTTGCCAAATAGTTAACATATGCCAAGAATTTCCGCCGGGTCAAACTCGTCACGTCACGAGTGACACTTCACCTGTAATCATTTTCAAAATGGAAGAGACTGATTTCAATAATTTGACATTGCATAAAGGTAAGAAGATTAAGAGCTATTCAGTAGGATATAAGGTCCAAGCTATTGAATATGCTAAAAAAAACAGTAAGCAGCTATGTTTTATTGATATACCATAGCTGTGTGTCAAATATGAGTCATTGTGCTAGAGGGCGCTTGTGATCCTTCTTGTGACTACTCAGCTACAGAAGAAGTGACAACAAGCAGCATGAGTGAGGAGCGTGTGTTTATTTTTTCGTCTCGCTTGCACTTTTAACATGGAGGATTACATATCTAAAATAAAACAATTTTCTAAACCGGACTTTCAATCAAAGAAGGAGGTAATAAAGGAAGATCTCCATCGAGACAGAGAGACTTTTAAAACTGAAGAAAGATAAGGAAGACTTCTTTAAACAAGTTATCGATGCTTTTGATCAGATGGAACTGTGCATGGACTTCATTTATAAGTAAAGGTAAGACCATAATAAAACATTTTTATTAAATGTGCTTTTCATGATGGTATCCTTACATCACACTCAAATTTGTAAGCGCAGGACTAAATTTACCGCATGCCTTTGGTAAGTGCCAGAGTAAGAAGAGGTTTTAAAATAATTAGCGCATGCTTGCCTTTACCGCATGCCTTTAGTAAATGCCGGAGTGAGAAGAGGTTTTAAATTAATTAGCGCCCTGGCGGCAATTCAAGGAAATACGGTACTTTGTTAATCCCCAAGGGGAAGTTAAAATTTTCAGCAATATGGTAAGCTACATTTAATAATAATAATAATAATAATAATAATAAAAATAATAATAAGTAGATGACGAAATTGTTCAAGGTATTGTGTGTGAATGCTCCAATGCTAAAATTGAACTGAAATGCTGACAGAATGTAGTGTGAATGTAAGAATAGTTTGAATGTTAAAATGGTTTATATCAGGGGTCTCAAACATGCGGCCCGTGAGACGTTATTATGCGGCCCGCACTTTGATATGACAATTTAATGTTGGTGCGGCCCGCGAGTTTAATATGAACGGCGCTTGACAGCGTCATACTTGCCAACGTCCCCAATTTTCCCGGAGACCCCTGAATTTCAGGGCACCAATTCTCTCAAAGCCCCTGTAGATTTGTACCGGATCAAAAATATTCATGGAGTGCCATAAGGGTGCTGCCTTTAGCGCCCCTTACAGCATGAACAGATAGCGTGCAAGCCTAGTTGTATGTTGCATCTGGCCATGAAATATGTACGTGTGTTATTGCAAAATATATTTGATCAACAGCTACACATGTCACACTAAGGGTGGCCGTAAGAAAAACTTCAAACACTGTTACAAATATGTGCCAGACTGTGAACCCACACCAACCAAGAATGACAAACACATTTCGGGAGAACATCTGCATCGTAACACAACATAAACACAACAGAACAATTAAAGGGGAACATTATCACAATTTCAAAAGGGTTAAAACCAATAAAAATCAGTTCCCAGTGGCTTATTTTATTTTTTGAAGTTTTTTTCAAAATGTTACCCATCCGGGAATATCCCTAAAAAAAGATTTAAAGTGCCTTATTTTCGCTATCTTCGAAGCCACTGTCCATTTTCCTGTGACGTCATACAGTGCTGCCAATACAAACAAACAATGCCGAATACCACAGCAAGATATAGCGACATTAGCTCGGATTCAGACACGGATTTCAGCGGTTTAAGCGATTCCACGGATTACGCATGTTTTGAAACGGATGGTTGGAGTATGGAGGCAGATAGCGAAAACTAAATTGAATAAGAAACTGAAGCTATTGAGCGAATAACTATTGACGCTATTCGGCCATGTTTGCCTTAGCACCGCCGGTAAAATGTGCAGACCAATGATCGGAAGTTTCGCATCTTGTGACACTGGATCAACTTAAATCCGTCGATTGATAAGTGTTTGTTTGGCATTAAATGTGGGTGGAGGGAAACGCTGGATGTAAATATAGTTTCAAATGTACATACAGCTAGCCTAAATAGCATGTTAGCATCGATTAGCTGGCAGTCACGATGCGACCAAATAAGTCTGATTAGCACATAAGTCAACAACATCAACAAAACTCACCTTTGTGATTTCGTTGACTTCATCGTTGCAAATGCATCTGCAGGTTATCCATACATCTCTGTGCCATGTCTGCCTTAGCATCGCCGGTGAAATGTGCAGACACTCCGGCACATTCAATGGGGGTCTGGCGGCCGATTTATTGCCACTTTCGCATCTTTGGGCCAGTGGTGCAACTTGAATCCTTCCCTGTTAGTGTTGTTACACCCTCCGACAACACACCGACGAGGCATGATGTCTCCAAGGTTCCAGAAAGTAGTCGAAAAAACGGAAAATAACAGAGCGGAGACGCTGTGTTTGTAATGTGTTTGAGAAAATGAAAATGGCGGCTTTATTACCTAGGTGACGTCACATTCTGACGTCATCGCTCCTGAAGCGATAAACTGAAAGGCGTTTAACTCGCAAAAAATTTACCCATTTATAGTTCGGAAATCGGTTAAAAAAATATACAGTCTTTTTTCTGCAACATCAAAGTATATATTGACGCTTACATGGGTCTGCTGATAAGGTTCCCCTTTGAAAAGGAAACATTTGAGGCCTGTCGATGATGTGCTTTTTTCCCATCCACGCATCTATCCATTTTTCTACCGCTTTTCCCTTTTTTTTTCCCTTTTGGACTTACAGGTGGGCAGAAGAGGGGGTACACACTGGAAATTTCCATTCAACCTTTACATTATTTATTTAAATCGTATCCTAATTAAAAATGTATCTTCCAGTTTGTGGCTATTGTAAGGCATATTTCCAGAGGATATGCATTTTTACAGGATGTTTTAGAGATAGCGATTAAAAAATGACTTCTGGGTATATAATATTGATCAACTAATTCTTATCTAGGGGGCTTAGTGAGCGGAATAGAGGTGATCCCATTGACTCCATTGATAAATCTAGGATAGTTAAGATTTTGCTGACGTTTCTTTAGAACTTAGCATTCATAATAAATAAAAAACAAAACATGTTAATGTCTAACATAAGGTTTGTGAACAATAGGCACAGCTAAAAGAAAAAAAACAGATCCCCTTTGATATGTTTTCTACATCATGTGAACGGGTTGATGCTGTGGTGAAAGTGAGAAAATAAATGCATGTCGGGAAAATGAACATTTCAGCAAAAATGGTTTTGAAACGTTTTAAAACCTGGTTAAAGACACACATGCCAGAAAGGCATGTGTATGTTGTAAAATGATGGTAGAATTAGCTTTATTATTTGGGTCATGCCCCCGGCCCGGCTCTGACTTGTTCCACCACTGACAGTTTGTAGTACAAATGGACTGGGATGTGTAACTCATCTTTAGTAGTTACATTCCACAGAACACAGACAACCACGTGGTTGCAAGACCACGTTGCAAGTAGCAGACGGAATGCATCATCCTCACAAGACAACACAACTTCTTATACACAATATATTAAGCAAAGTGTTATTCATCAAATATAAAGTTAGTAAAGATGTGCGAGTAAAAAGTAAACAAACCTGTTCTGTGTAACACAACTTGATGATGTTTCTTATAATAAACATCCAGTAGTTGATGTTGTCGCTCCTTCTCCTCTTTTGTTGGACAAAGTTCCTCCTCATACTTTGCTATCCTTCTTTCGCACATTTTCACACAATCACAACACTTTACTCTCACACTTGATCTCTACTTAGCGACGTGTTGATAAATTCTGTGTCTTCTGTTAGCAGCTAACAAGCTAAGCTAACTAGCAAGCAAAGATAGCACGAGAAGCGGCACAGTGCTTCTAGCGCATCGAGACCACTTTATCCTTAAATAAAGAATCAAATATGTATTTTATACGACGTAAATATTTCAAACTGGAGAACAAATAATAAGACTGACTTATTAGTCCTGCTCGATTCTTTCTGCGTCGATGTGCTTTCACGACAGTTGGCACACTTCCGCTGTCTTCCGTTCACGCCGGAAGCTGGGAATGACGTCACAGCCGAGTGGACGAAGAGGTAAAATATTGCCTGCTGTCACTGTTACCATGCTTTTCTTTCCTGTAATATTTATTTGAATAACAGAGTGATATAGAATAGTGTCTTGTTTCTAAAAAATAAATCCAAAGTATATCAAACAAAGCTTTAATGTTGGGGTTCAGTGGCGCCCCCGTGCGACATTCATTGCAATGACAAGAGTGAAAGTGCTAGAAATTGTAGCGATATTACTGCCTGATTTATTTAAATTTACCCTTCCACGTGTTTTTATTGTTGTTACCTACACCTCATTCCTACTTGCTCATTTCATCCAAAATACTCTCATTTATTTCTTCTCATTATTATTTACGCTTTTCTCTTTTCAACAACATCAATCAGTGAATAGTTTGCATCTTCATTTGTTGCTCAAGCTTTTAACGAGTCAAACTTGTTCAAGTTGTCTCACTTTAACAGCAACATACATCAAACTTTTTACTTTAGCATTTCCGGAATCGTTGGTTTCACTTTTAAATAAGAAAATAACAATAATTAATCCAGGAAACAATGAGTAGTATCAGTTATGAGATGAGATGTAGATCAGAATAATTTAATGTACACAAAAATCACTCTATTGGTGGGAATTATTCCGAAATAATGGATATAATTGACCCCAAAGGGACAAGCGGTAGAAAATATTAAAATAAAATAAGAGTACACAGATCCTGTTACAATAAAAGAAAGGAAAAATGGAAAGAGAGGGAAAAAAAGTTCTCAAACTGATAACATGAAAGATGAACTCTTAAGTCTAAAAAGTGACTGTAGCGGCGAATAGCTGTCTCGTCAGCTGATGCGCGTGCTCGTAACCTCAGCGACCTGGCAACCAACCAAACCCCATTAAAAAAATTGAAAAATAAAATAAAATAATATTTTATGGTAAAGTACATCCGCACCCCCTATTCACCTTGGTAACCCCAGGTAAATAATAGACCGGCATTAGTTCAGCCAGTCTGTTTATATGATCACCCCATCTATTCACGTTCACGCGCAGGTAGAGCGCCGCGCGCTCCCGTCTCACCTGCTGGTGCGCGAGCCCGATAATTAGACAGCTGCGTCTAATCAAGGAGAGCATAAGTCAGAAGACGCCACCGCAGCACAGAATGGGAGAAGGTTTGCTATCCTTGACGACAACCCACAGTTGTGACAAAAGCAAAAGCTGAACGGACAGCCGGTAAGATTACGCTTTATTACCCAAAAATGTGTAAAACTATTGACAAAATACTTGTTGACTTTATTTGGAAAAACAAAATTCATGATATTAATAAATCTGTTATAATGAACAATTACAATCAGGGTGGTCTAAACTTTCTTGACTTCACTACACTAAACAACACCTTTAAAATTAATTGGATAAGACACTACCTGAAAGACCCTACCTCAATTTGGAACTTTATTTCTCATCATGTATTCTCTAACCTTGGAGGCCTAACATTTTTGCTATTGTGTAATTCTAACATTGACAGGATTCCTGTTGCACTCTCAAACTTCCACAAACAAGCCCTTCTAGCATGCTCTCTTTTATACAAGCACAATAATTTTTCACCTACCAAATATATCATCTGGAACAATAAAGACATATGTTACAAAAGGAAATCTCTTTTCCTCAACAATTGGTTTAACAATAACATTATTTTAGTGAGTCAGCTTTTCAATAAGGAAGGTCAACTTTTTAATTACCAAGAATTTCTCAACCAATTTAAGATACCTGTGACTCCCAAACAATTTGATATTGTATTTGATGCCATTCCAACACCTGTTATTATGTTGTACATTCCAACACCTGTTATTATGTTGTACATTCCAACACCTGTTATTATGTTGTACATTCCAACAGGTGTTGTTATGTTGTACATTCCAACAGGTGTTATTATGTTTTACATTCCAACAGGTGTTATTATGTTGTACATTCCAACACCTGTTATTATGTTGTACATTCCAACAGGTGTTATTATGTTGTACATTCCAACACCTGTTATTATGTTGTACATTCCAACACCTTTTATTATGTTGTACATTCCAACAGTTATGTTATTATGTTGTACATTCCAACACCTGTTATTATGTTGTACATTCCAACACCTGTTATTATGTTGTACATTCCAACACCTGTTATTATGTTGTACATTCCAACACGTGTTATTATGTTGTACATTCCAACAGGTGTCATTATGTTGTACATTCCAACACCTGTTATTATGTTGTACATTCCAACACGTGTTATTATGTTGTACATTCTAACAGGTGTTATTATGTTGTACATTCCAACAGGTGTCATTATGTTGAACATTCCAACAGGTGTCATTATGTTGAACATTCCAACAGGTGTTATTATGTTGTACATTCCAACACCTGTTATTATGTTGTACATTCCAACACCTGTTATTATGTTGTACATTCCAACAGGTGTAATTATGTTGTACATTCCAACACCTGTTATTATGTTGTACATTCCAACAGGTGTTATTATGTTGTACATTCCAACAGGTGTTATTATGTTGTACATTCCAACAGGTGTTATTATGTTGTACATTCCAACACCTTTTATTATGTTGTATATTCCAACACCTGTTATTATGTTGTACATTCCAACACCTGTTATTATGTTGTACATTCCAACACCTGTTATTATGTTGTACATTCCAACACCTGTTATTATGTTGTACATTCCAACACCTGTTATTATGTTGTACATTCCAACAGTTGTTATTATGTTGTACATCCCAACAGGTGTTATTATGTTGTACATTCCAACAGGTGTTATTATGTTGTACATTCCAACACCTGTTATTATGTTGTACATTCCAACACCTGTTATTATGTTGTACATTCCAACACCTTTTATTATGTTGTACATTCCAACAGGTGTTATTATGTTGTACATTCCAACATCTGTTATTATGTTGTACATTCCAACACCTGTTATTATGTTGTACATTCCAACACCTGTTATTATGTTGTACATTCCAACACCTGTTATTATGTTGTACATTCCAACACGTGTTATTATGTTGTACATTCCAACAGGTGTCATTATGTTGTACATTCCAACACCTGTTATTATGTTGTACATTCCAACACGTGTTATTATGTTGTAAATTCTAACAGGTGTTATTATGTTGTACATTCCAACAGGTGTCATTATGTTGAACATTCCAACAGGTGTTATTATGTTGTACATTCCCACAGGTGTTATTATGTTGTACATTCCAACACCTGTTATTATGTTGTACATTCCAACACCTGTTATTATGTTGTACATTCCAACAGGTGTTATTATGTTGTACATTCCAACACCTGTTATTATGTTGTACATTCCAACAGGTGTTATTATGTTGTACATTCCAACAGGTGTTATTATGTTGTACATTCCAACAGGTGTTATTATGTTGTACATTCCAACAGGTGTTATTATGTTGTACATTCCAACAGGTATTATTATGTTGTACATTCCAACACCTTTTATTATGTTGTACATTCCAACAGGTGTTATTATGTTGTACATTCCAACACCTTTTATTATGTTGTACATTCCAACACCTGTCATTATGTTGTACATTTCAACAGGTGTTATTATGTTGTACATTCCAACAGGTGTTATTATGTTGTACATTTCAACAGGTGTTATTATGTTGTACATTCCAACACCTGTTATTATGTTGTACATTCCAACAGGTGTTATTATGTTGTACATTCCAACAGGTGTTATTATGTTGTACATTCCAACAGGTGTTATTATGTTGTACATTTCAACAGGTGTTATTATGTTGTACATTCCAACAGGTATTATTATGTTGTACATTCCAACACCTGTTATGTTGTACATTCCAACAGGTGTTATTATGTTGTACATTCCAACATCTGTTATTATGTTGTACATTCCAACACCTGTTATTATGTTGTACATTCCAACACCTGTTATTATGTTGTACATTCCAACACCTGTTATTATGTTGTACATTCCAACACGTGTTATTATGTTGTACATTCCAACAGGTGTCATTATGTTGTACATTCCAACACCTGTTATTATGTTGTACATTCCAACACGTGTTATTATGTTGTACATTCTAACAGGTGTTATTATGTTGTACATTCCAACAGGTGTCATTATGTTGAACATTCCAACAGGTGTTATTATGTTGTACATTCCAACAGGTGTTATTATGTTGTACATTCCAACACCTGTTATTATGTTGTACATTCCAACACCTGTTATTATGTTGTACATTCCAACAGGTGTTATTATGTTGTACATTCCAACACCTGTTATTATGTTGTACATTCCAACACCTGTTATTATGTTGTACATTCCAACAGGTGTTATTATGTTGTACATTCCAACAGGTGTTATTATGTTGTACATTCCAACAGGTATTATTATGTTGTACATTCCAACAGGTGTTATTATGTTGTACATTCCAACACATTTTATTATGTTGTACATTCCAACAGGTGTTATTATGTTGTACATTCCAACACCTTTTATTATGTTGTACATTCCAACACCTGTCATTATGTTGTACATTTCAACAGGTGTTATTATGTTGTACATTCCAACACCTGTTATTATGTTGTACATTTCAACAGGTGTTATTATGTTGTACATTCCAACACCTGTTATTATGTTGTACATTCCAACAGGTGTTATTACAGTATGTTGTACATTCCAACAGGTGTTATTATGTTGTACATTCCAACAGGTGTCATTATGTTGTACATTCCAACACCTGTTATTATGTTGTACATTCCAACACGTGTTATTATGTTGTACATTCTAACAGGTGTTATTATGTTGTACATTCCAACAGGTGTCATTATGTTGAACATTCCAACAGGTGTTATTATGTTGTACATTCCAACAGGTGTTATTATGTTGTACATTCCAACAGGTGTAATTATGTTGTACATTCCAACACCTGTTATTATGTTGTACATTCCAACAGGTGTTATTATGTTGTACATTCCAACAGGTGTTATTATGTTGTACATTCCAACAGGTGTTATTATGTTGTACATTCCAACAGGTGTTATTATGTTGTACATTCCAACACCTTTTATTATGTTGTACATTCCAACAGGTGTTATTATGTTGTACATTCCAACAGGTGTCATTATGTTGTACATTTCAACAGGTGTTATTATGTTGTACATTCCAACACCTGTTATTATGTTGTACATTTCAACAGGTGTTATTATGTTGTACATTCCAACAGGTGTCATTATGTTGTACATTCCAACATCTGTTATTATGTTGTACATTCCAACACCTGTTATTATGTTGTACATTCCAACACGTGTTATTATGTTGTACATTCCAACAGGTGTCATTATGTTGTACATTCCAACACCTGTTATTATGTTGTACATTCCAACACGTGTTATTATGTTGTACATTCTAACAGGTGTTATTATGTTGTACATTCCAACAGGTGTCATTATGTTGAACATTCCAACAGGTGTTATTATGTTGTACATTCCAACAGTTGTTATTATGTTGTACATTCCAACACCTGTTATTATGTTGTACATTCCAACACCTGTTATTATGTTGTACATTCCAACACCTGTTATTATGTTGTACATTCCAACAGTTGTTATTATGTTGTACATTCCAACAGTTGTTATTATGTTGTACATTCCAACAGGTGTTATTATGTTGTACATTCCAACACCTGTTATTATGTTGTACATTCCAACAGGTATTATTATGTTGTACATTCCAACAGGTGTTATTATGTTGTACATTCCAACACCTTTTATTATGTTGTACATTCCAACAGGTGTTATTATGTTGTACATTCCAACACCTTTTATTATGTTGTACATTCCAACACCTGTCATTATGTTGTACATTTCAACAGGTGTTATTATGTTGTACATTCCAACACCTGTTATTATGTTGTACATTTCAACAGGTTTTATTATGTTGTACATTCCAGCACCTGTTATTATGTTGTACATTCCAACAGGTGTTATTATGTTGTACATTCCAACAGGTGTTATTATGTTGTACATTCCAACAGGTGTTATTATGTTGTACATTCCAACAGGTGTTATTATGTTGTACATTCCAACAGGTGTTATTATGTTGTACATTCCAACAGGTGTTATTATGTTGTACATTCCAACAGGTGTCATTATGTTGTACATTCCAACACCTGTTATTATGTTGTACATTCTAACAGGTGTTATTATGTTGTACATTCCAACAGGTGTCATTATGTTGAACATTCCAACAGGTGTTATTATGTTGTACATTCCAACAGGTGTTATTATGTTGTACATTCCAACAGGTGTTATTATGTTGTACATTCCAACAGGTGTTATTATGTTGTACATTCCAACAGGTGTTATTATGTTGTACATTCCAACACCTTTTATTATGTTGTACATTCCAACAGGTGTTATTATGTTGTACATTCCAACACCTTTTATTATGTTGTACATTCCTACACCTGTCATTATGTTGTACATTTCAACAGGTGTTATTATGTTGTACATTCCAACACCTGTTATTATGTTGTACATTCCAACACCTGTTATTATGTTGTACATTCCAACACCTGTTATTATGTTGTACATTCCAACAGGTGTTATTATGTTGTACATTCCAACAGGTGTTATTATGTTGTACATTCCAACAGGTTTTATTATGTTGTACATTCCAACAGGTGTTATTATGTTGTACATTCCAACACCTTTTATTATGTTGTACATTCCAACAGGTGTTATTATGTTGTACATTCCAACACCTTTTATTATGTTGTACATTCCAACACCTGTCATTATGTTGTACATTTCAACAGGTGTTATTATGTTGTACATTCCAACAGGTGTTATTATGTTGTACATTCCAACAGGTGTCATTATGTTGTACATTCCAACACCTGTTATTATGTTGTACATTCCAACACGTGTTATTATGTTGTACATTCTAACAGGTGTTATTATGTTGTACATTCCAACAGGTGTCATTATGTTGAACATTCCAACAGGTGTTATTATGTTGTACATTCCAACAGGTGTTATTATGTTGTACATTCCAACACCTGTTATTATGTTGTACATTCCAACAGGTGTTATTATGTTGTACATTCCAAAAGGTGTAATTATGTTGTACATTCCAACACCTGTTATTATGTTGTACATTCCAACAGGTGTTATTATGTTGTACATTCCAACAGGTGTTATTATGTTGTACATTCCAACACCTTTTATTATGTTGTACATTCCAACACCTGTTATAATGTTGTACATTCCAACACCTGTTATTATGTTGTACATTCCAACACCTGTTATTATGTTGTACATTCCAACACCTGTTATTATGTTGTACATTCCAACACCTGTTATTATGTTGTACATTCCAACAGTTGTTGTTATGTTGTACATCCCAACAGGTGTTATTATGTTGTACATTCCAACAGGTGTTATTATGTTGTACATTCCAACAGGTGTTATTATGTTGTACATTCCAACACCTGTTATTATGTTGTACATTCCAACACCTGTTATTATGTTGTACATTCCAACACCTTTTATTATGTTGTACATTCCAACAGGTGTTATTATGTTGTACATTCCAACAGGTGTTATTATGTTGTACATACCAACATCTGTTATTATGTTGTACATTCCAACACCTGTTATTATGTTGTACATTCCAACACCTGTTATTATGTTGTACATTCCAACACCTGTTATTATGTTGTACATTCCAACACGTGTTATTATGTTGTACATTCCAACAGGTGTCATTATGTTGTACATTCCAACACCTGTTATTATGTTGTACATTCCAACACGTGTTATTATGTTGTACATTCTAACAGGTGTTATTATGTTGTACATTCCAACAGGTGTCATTATGTTGAACATTCCAACAGGTGTTATTATGTTGTACATTCCCACAGGTGTTATTATGTTGTACATTCCAACACCTGTTATTATGTTGTACATTCCAACACCTGTTATTATGTTGTACATTCCAACACCTGTTATTATGTTGTACATTCCAACACCTGTTATTATGTTGTACATTCCAACACCGGTTATTATGTTGTACATTCCAACAGGTGTTATTATGTTGTACATTCCAACAGGTGTTATTATGTTGTACATTCCAACAGGTGTTATTATGTTGTACATTCCAACAGGTGTTATTATGTTGTACATTCCAACAGGTGTTATTATGTTGTACATTCCAACACCTTTTATTATGTTGTACATTCCAACAGGTGTTATTATGTTGTACATTCCAACACCTTTTATTATGTTGTACATTCCAACACCTGCCATTATGTTGTACATTTCAACAGGTGTTATTATGTTGTACATTCTAACACCTGTTATTATGTTGTACATTTCAACAGGTGTTATTATGTTGTACATTCCAACACCTGTTATTATGTTGTACATTCCAACAGGTGTTATTATGTTGTACATTCCAACAGGTGTTATTATGTTGTACATTCCAACAGGTATTATTATGTTGTACATTCCAACACCTGTTATTATGTTGTACATTCCAACAGGTGTTATTATGTTGTACATTCCAACATCTGTTATTATGTTGTACATTCCAACACCTGTTATTATGTTGTACATTCCAACACCTGTTATTATGTTGTACATTCCAACACCTGTTATTATGTTGTACATTCCAACACGTGTTATTATGTTGTACATTCCAACACGTGTTATTATGTTGTACATTCCAACAGGTGTCATTATGTTGTACATTCCAACACCTGTTATTATGTTGTACATTCCAACACGTGTTATTATGTTGTACATTCTAACAGGTGTTATTATGTTGTACATTCCAACAGGTGTCATTATGTTGAACATTCCAACAGGTGTTATTATGTTGTACATTCCAACAGGTGTTATTATGTTGTACATTCCAACACCTGTTATTATGTTGTACATTCCAACACCTGTTATTATGTTGTACATTCCAACAGGTGTTATTATGTTGTACATTCCAACAGGTGTTATTATGTTGTACATTCCAACACCTGTTATTATGTTGTACATTCCAACACCTGTTATTATGTTGTACATTCCAACAGGTGTTATTATGTTGTACATTCCAACACCTGTTATTATGTTGTACATTCCAACACCTGTTATTATGTTGTACATTCCAACAGGTGTTATTATGTTGTACATTCCAACAGGTGTTATTATGTTGTACATTCCAACAGGTATTATTATGTTGTACATTCCAAAAGGTGTTATTATGTTGTACATTCCAACACATTTTATTATGTTGTACATTCCAACAGGTGTTATTATGTTGTACATTCCAACACCTTTTATTATGTTGTACATTCCAACACCTGTCATTATGTTGTACATTTCAACAGGTGTTATTATGTTGTACATTCCAACACCTGTTATTATGTTGTACATTTCAACAGGTGTTATTATGTTGTACATTCCAACACCTGTTATTATGTTGTACATTCCAACAGGTGTTATTATGTTGTACATTCCAACAGGTGTTATTATGTTGTACATTCCAACAGGTGTCATTATGTTGTACATTCCAACACCTGTTATTATGTTGTACATTCCAACACGTGTTATTATGTTGTACATTCTAACAGGTGTTATTATGTTGTACATTCCAACAGGTGTCATTATGTTGAACATTCCAACAGGTGTTATTATGTTGTACATTCCAACAGGTGTTATTATGTTGTACATTCCAACACCTGTAATTATGTTGTACATTCCAACACCTGTTATTATGTTGTACATTCCAACAGGTGTTATTATGTTGTACATTCCAACAGGTGTTATTATGTTGTACATTCCAACAGGTGTTATTATGTTGTACATTACAACACCTTTTATTATGTTGTACATTCCAACAGGTGTTATTATGTTGTACATTCCAACAGGTGTCATTATGTTGTACATTTCAACAGGTGTTATTATGTTGTACATTCCAACACCTGTTATTATGTTGTACATTTCAACAGGTGTTATTATGTTGTACATTCCAACAGGTGTCATTATGTTGTACATTCCAACATCTGTTATTATGTTGTACATTCCAACACCTGTTATTATGTTGTACATTCCAACACGTGTTATTATGTTGTACATTCCAACAGGTGTCATTATGTTGTACATTCCAACACCTGTTATTATGTTGTACATTCCAACACGTGTTATTATGTTGTACATTCTAACAGGTGTTATTATGTTGTACATTCCAACAGGTGTCATTATGTTGAACATTCCAACAGGTGTTATTATGTTGTACATTCCAACAGTTGTTATTATGTTGTACATTCCAACACCTGTTATTATGTTGTACATTCCAACACCTGTTATTATGTTGTACATTCCAACAGGTGTTATTATGTTGTACATTCCAACAGGTGTTATTATGTTGTACATTCCAACACCTGTTATTATGTTGTACATTCCAACAGGTGTTATTATGTTGTACATTCCAACACCTGTTATTATGTTGTACATTCCAACAGGTATTATTATGTTGTACATTCCAACAGGTGTTATTATGTTGTACATTCCAACACCTTTTATTATGTTGTACATTCCAACAGGTGTTATTATGTTGTACATTCCAACACCTTTTATTATGTTGTACATTCCAACACCTGTCATTATGTTGTACATTTCAACAGGTGTTATTATGTTGTACATTCCAACACCTGTTATTATGTTGTACATTTCAACAGGTTTTATTATGTTGTACATTCCAGCACCTGTTATTATGTTGTACATTCCAACAGGTGTTATTATGTTGTACATTCCAACAGGTGTTATTATGTTGTACATTCCAACAGGTGTTATTATGTTGTACATTCCAACAGGTGTTATTATGTTGTACATTCCAACAGGTGTCATTATGTTGTACATTCCAACACCTGTTATTATGTTGTACATTCTAACAGGTGTTATTATGTTGTACATTCCAACAGGTGTCATTATGTTGAACATTCCAACAGGTGTTATTATGTTGTACATTCCAACAGGTGTTATTATGTTGTACATTCCAACACCTGTTATTATGTTGTACATTCCAACAGGTGTTATTATGTTGTACATTCCAACAGGTGTTATTATGTTGTACATTCCAACACCTGTTATTATGTTGTACATTCCAACAGGTGTTATTATGTTGTACATTCCAACAGGTGTTATTATGTTGTACATTCCAACACCTTTTATTATGTTGTACATTCCAACAGGTGTTATTATGTTGTACATTCCAACACCTTTTATTATGTTGTACATTCCAACACCTGTCATTATGTTGTACATTTCAACAGGTGTTATTATGTTGTACATTCCAACACCTGTTATTATGTTGTACATTCCAACAGGTGTTATTATGTTGTACATCCAAAACACCTGTTATTATGTTGTACATTCCAACACCTGTTATTATGTTGTACATTCCAACAGGTGTTATTATGTTGTACATTCCAACAGGTGTTATTATGTTGTACATTCCAACAGGTGTTATTATGTTGTACATTCCAACAGGTGTTATTATGTTGTACATTCCAACACCTTTTATTATGTTGTACATTCCAACACCTGTCATTATGTTGTACATTTCAACAGGTGTTATTATGTTGTACATTCCAACACCTGTTATTATGTTGTACATTCCAACACCTGTTATTATGTTGTATATTCCAACAGGTGTTATTATGTTGTACATTCCAACATCTGTTATTATGTTGTACATTCCAACACCTGTTATTATGTTGTACATTCCAACACCTGTTATGATGTTGTACATTCCAACAGGTGTCATTATGTTGTACATTCCAACACCTGTTATTATGTTGTACATTCCAACACGTGTTATTATGTTGTACATTCTAACAGGTGTTATTATGTTGTACATTCCAACAGGTGTCATTATGTTGAACATTCCAACAGGTGTTATTATGTTGTACATTCCAACAGGTGTTATTATGTTGTACATTCCAACACCTGTTATTATGTTGTACATTCCAACACCTGTTATTATGTTGTACATTCCAACAGGTGTTATTATGTTGTACATTCCAACACCTGTTATTATGTTGTACATTCCAACAGGTGTTATTATGTTGTACATTCCAACAGGTGTTATTATGTTGTACATTCCAACAGGTGTTATTATGTTGTACATTCCAACAGGTATTATTATGTTGTACATTCCAACAGGTGTTATGTTGTACATACCAACACCTTTTATTATGTTGTACATTCCAACAGGTGTTATTATGTTGTACATTCCAACACCTTTTATTATGTTGTACATTTCAACAGGTGTTATTATGTTGTACATTCCAACACCTGTTATTATGTTGTACATTTCAACAGGTGTTATTATGTTGTACATTCCAACACCTGTTATTATGTTGTACATTCCAACAGGTGTTATTATGTTGTACATTCCAACAGGTGTTATTATGTTGTACATTCCAACAGGTGTTATTATGTTGTACATTCCAACAGGTATTATTATGTTTTACATTCCAACACCTGTTATTATGTTGTACATTCCAACAGGTGTTATTATGTTGTACATTCCAACATCTGTTATTATGTTGTACATTCCAACACCTGTTATTATGTTGTACATTCCAACACCTGTTATTATGTTGTACATTCCAACACGTGTTATTATGTTGTACATTCCAACAGGTGTCATTATGTTGTACATTCCAACACCTGTTATTATGTTGTACATTCCAATACGTGTTATTATGTTGTACATTCTAACAGGTGTTATTATGTTGTACATTCCAACAGGTGTCATTATGTTGAACATTCCAACAGGTGTTATTATGTTGTACATTCCAACAGGTGTTATTATGTTGTACATTCCAACACCTGTTATTATGTTGTACATTCCAACAGGTGTTATTATGTTGTACATTCCAACAGGTGTAATTATGTTGTACATTCCAACACCTGTTATTATAGTGTACATTCCAACAGGTGTTATTATGTTGTACATTCCAACAGGTGTTATTATGTTGTACATTCCAACAGGTGTTATTATGTTGTACATTCCAACAGTTGTTATTATGTTGTACATTCCAACACCTTTTATTATAATGTACATTCCAACAGGTGTTATTATGTTGTACATTCCAACACCTTTTATTATGTTGTACATTCCAACACCTGTCATTATGTTGTACATTTCAACAGGTGTTATTATGTTGTACATTCCAACACCTGTTATTATGTTGTACATTTCAAAAGGTGTTATTATGTTGTACATTCCAACACGTGTTATTATGTTGTACATTCCAACAGGTGTCATTATGTTGTACATTCCAACACCTGTTATTATGTTGTACATTCCAACACGTGTTATTATGTTGTACATTCTAACAGGTGTTATTATATTGTACATTCCAACAGGTGTCATTATGTTGAACATTCCAACAGGTGTTATTATGTTGTACATTCCAACAGTTGTTATTATGTTGTACATTCCAACACCTGTTATTATGTTGTACATTCCAACAGGTGTTATTATGTTGTACATTCCAACAGGTGTTATTATGTTGTACATTCCAACAGGTGTTATTATGTTGTACATTCCAACACCTGTTATTATGTTGTACATTCCAACAGGTGTTATTATGTTGTACATTCCAACAGGTGTTATTATGTTGTACATTCCAACAGGTGTTATTATGTTGTACATTCCAACAGGTATTATTATGTTGTACATTCCAACAGGTGTTATTATGTTGTACATTCCAACACCTTTTATTATGTTGTACATTCCAACACCTGTCATTATGTTGTACATTTCAACAGGTGTTATTATGTTGTACATTCCAACACCTGTTATTATGTTGTACATTTCAACAGGTGTTATTATGTTGTACATTCCAACACCTGTTATTATGTTGTACATTCCAACAGGTGTTATTATGTTGTACATTCCAACAGGTGTTATTATGTTGTACATTCCAACAGGTGTTATTATGTTGTACATTCCAACAGGTGTCATTATGTTGTACATTCCAACACCTGTTATTATGTTGTACATTCCAACACGTGTTATTATGTTGTACATTCTAACAGGTGTTATTATGTTGTACATTCCAACAGGTGTCATTATGTTGAACATTCCAACAGGTGTTATTATGTTGTACATTCCAGCAGGTGTTATTATGTTGTACATTCCAACAGGTGTTATTATGTTGTACATTCCAACAGGTGTTATTATGTTGTACATTCCAACACCTGTTATTATGTTGTACATTCCAACAGGTGTTATTATGTTGTACATTCCAACAGGTGTTATTATGTTGTACATTCCAACAGGTGTTATTATGTTGTACATTCCAACAGGTGTTATTATGTTGTACATTCCAACACCTTTTATTATGTTGTACATTCCAACAGGTGTTATTATGTTGTACATTCCAACACCTTTTATTATGTTGTACATTCCAACACCTGTCATTATGTTGTACATTTCAACAGGTGTTATTATGTTGTACATTCCAACACCTGTTATTATGTTGTACATTTCAACAGGTGTTATTATGTTGTACATTCCAACAGGTGTCATTATGTTGTACATTCCAACACCTGTTATTATGTTGTACATTCCAACACGTGTTATTATGTTGTACATTCTAACAGGTGTTATTGTGTTGTACATTCCAACAGGTGTCATTATGTTGAACATTCCAACAGGTGTTATTATGTTGTACATTCCAACAGGTGTTATTATGTTGTACATTCCAACACCTGTTATTATGTTGTACATTCCAACACCTGTTATTATGTTGTACATTCCAACACCTGTTATTATGTTGTACATTCCAACACCTGTTATTATGTTGTACATTCCAACACCTGTTATTATGTTGTACATTCCAACAGGTGTTATTATGTTGTACATTCCAACAGGTGTTATTATGTTGTACATTCCAACAGGTATTATTATGTTGTACATTCCAACAGGTGTTATTATGTTGTACATTCCAACACCTTTTATTATGTTGTACATTCCAACAGGTGTTATTATGTTGTACATTCCAACACCTTTTATTATGTTGTACATTCCAACACCTGTCATTATGTTGTACATTTCAACAGGTGTTATTATGTTGTACATTCCAACACCTGTTATTATGTTGTACATTTCAACAGGTGTTATTATGTTGTACATTCCAACACCTGTTATTATGTTGTACATTCCAACAGGTGTTATTATGTTGTACATTCCAACAGGTGTTATTATGTTGTACATTCCAACAGGTGTTATTATGTTGTACATTCCAACAGGTGTCATTATGTTGTACATTCCAACACCTGTTATTATGTTGTACATTCCAACACGTGTTATTATGTTGTACATTCTAACAGGTGTTATTATGTTGTACATTCCAACAGGTGTCATTATGTTGAACATTCCAACAGGTGTTATTATGTTGTACATTCCAACAGGTGTTATTATGTTTTACATTCCAACACCTGTTATTATGTTGTACATTCCAACAGGTGTTATTATGTTGTACATTCCAACACCTGTTATTATGTTGTACATTCCAACAGGTGTTATTATGTTGTACATTCCAACAGGTGTTATTATATTGTACATTCCAACAGGTGTTATTATGTTGTACATTCCAACAGTAGTTATTATGTTGTACATTCCAACACCTTTTATTATGTTGTACATTCCAACAGGTGTTATTATGTTGTACATTCCAACACCTTTTATTATGTTGTACATTCCAACACCTGTCATTATGTTGTACATTTCAACAGGTGTTATTATGTTGTACATTCCAACACCTGTTATTATGTTGTACATTTCAACAGGTGTTATTATGTTGTACATTCCAACACCTGTTATTATGTTGTACATTCCAACAGGTGGTATTATGTTGTACATTCCAACAGGTGTTATTATGTTGTACATTCCAACAGGTGTTATTATGTTGTACATTCCAACAGGTGTCATTATGTTGTACATTCCAACACCTGTTATTATGTTGTACATTCCAACACGTGTTATTATGTTGTACATTCTAACAGGTGTTATTATTTTGTACATTCCAACAGGTGTCATTATGTTGAACATTCCAACAGGTGTTATTATGTTGTACATTCCAACAGGTGTTATTATGTTGTACATCCCAACACCTGTTATTATGTTGTACATTCCAACACATGTTATTATGTTGTACATTCCAACAGGTGTTATTATGTTGTACATTCCAACAGGTGTTATTATGTTGTACATTCCAACACCTGTTATTATGTTGTACATTCCAACAGGTGTTATTATGTTGTACATTCCAAAAGGTGTTATTATGTTGTACATTCCAACAGGTGTTATTATGTTGTACATTCCAACAGGTATTATTATGTTGTACATTCCAACAGGTGTTATTATGTTGTACATTCCAACACCTTTATTATGTTGTACATTCCAATAGGTGTTATTATGTTGTACATTCCAACACCTTTTATTATGTTGTACATTCCAACACCTGTCATTATGTTTTACATTTCAACAGGTGTTATTATGTTGTACATTCCAACACCTGTTATTATGTTGTACATTTCAACAGGTGTTATTATGTTGTACATTCCAACAGGTGTTATTATGTTGTACATTCCAACAGGTGTTATTATGTTGTACATTCCAACAGGTGTTATTATGTTGTACATTCCAACAGGTGTTATTATGTTGTACATTCCAACACCTGTTATTATGTTGTACATTCCAACACCTGTTATTATGTTGTATATTCCAACATGTGTCATTATGTTGTACATTCCAACACCTGTTATTATGTTGTACATTCCAACAGGTGTCATTATGTTGAACATTCCAACAGGTTTTATTATGTTGTACATTCCAACAGGTGTTATTATGTTGTACAGTCCAACACCTGTTATTATGTTGTACATTCCAACAGGTGTTATTATGTTGTACATTCCAACAGGTGCTATTATGTTGTACAATCCAACAGGTGTTATTATGTTGTACATTCCAACACCTTTTATTATGTTGTACATTCCAACAGGTGTTATTATGTTGTACATTCCAACACCTTTTATTATGTTGTACACTCCAACAGGTGTTATTATGTTGTACATTCCAACACCTGTTATTATGTTGTACATTTCAACAGGTGTTATTATGTTGTACATTCCAACAGGTGTTATTATGTTGTACATTCCAACACCTGTTATTATTTTGTACATTTCAACAGGTTTTATTATGTTGTACATTGCAACACCTGTTATCATGTTGTACATTCCAACAGGTATTATTATGTTGTAAATTCCAACACCTGTTATTATGTTGTACATTCCAACAGGTATTATTATGTTGTACATTCCAACACCTGTTATTATGTTGTACATTCCAACACCTGTTATTATGTTGTACATTCCAACAGGTGTTATTATGTTGTACATTCCAACAGGTATTATTATGTTGTACATTCCAACACCTGTTATTATGTTGTACATTCCAACACCTGTTATTATGTTGTACATTCCAACACCTGTTATTATGTTGTACATTCCAACACCTGTTATTATGTTGTACATTCCAACACCTGTTATTATGTTGTACATTCCAACAGGTGTTATTATGTTGTACATTCCAACAGGTGTTATTATGTTGTACATTTCAACAGGTATTATTATGTTGTACATTCCAACAGGTATTATTATGTTGTACATTCCAACAGGTGTTATTGTGTTGTACATTCCAACACCTGTTATTATGTTGTACATTCCAACAGGTGTTATTATGTTGTGCATTCCAACAGGTGTTATTATGTTGTACATTCCAACAGGTGTTATTATGTTGTACATTCCAACAGGTGTTATTATGTTGTACATTCTAACAGGTGTTATTATGTTGTACTTTCCAACAGGTGTTATTATGTTGTAAATTCCAACACCTGTTATTATGTTGTACATTCCAACAGGTATTATTATGTTGTACATTCCAACACCTGTTATTATGTTGTACATTCCAACAGGTATTATTACGTTGTACATTCTAACACCTGTTATTATGTTGCACATTCCAACAGGTATTATTATGTTGTACATTCCAACAGGTGTTATTATGTTGTAGATTCCAACACCTGCTATTATGTTGTACATTCCAACACCTGTTATTATGTTGTACATTCCAACAGGTGTTATTATGTTGTACATTCCAACACATGTTATTATGTTGTACATTTCAACAGGTGTTATTATGTTGTACATTCCAACAGGTGTTATTATGTTGTACATTCCAACAGGTGTTATTATGTTGTACATTCCAACAGGTGTTATTATGTTGTACATTCCAACACCTGTTATTATGTTGTACATTCCAACAGGTTTTATTATGTTGTACATTCCAACACCTATTATTATGTTGTACATTCCAACAGGTTTTATTATGTTGTACATTCCAACAGGTGTTATTATGTTGTACATTCCAACACCTGTTATTATGTTGTACATTCCAACAGGTGTTATTATGTTGTACATTCCAACAGGTGTTATTATGTTGTACATTCCAACAGGTGTTATTATGTTGTACATTCCAACTGGTGTTATTATGTTGTACATTCCAACAGGTGTTATTATGTTGTACATTCCAACTGGTGTTATTATGTTGTACATTCCAACAGGTGTTATTATGTTGTACATTCCAACACCTGTTATTATGTTGTACATTCCAACACCTGTTATTATGTTGTACATTCCAACAGGTGTTGTTATGTTGTACATTCCAACACCTGTTATTATGTTGTACATTCCAACAGGTGTTATTATGTTGTACATTCCAACAAGTGTTATTATGTTGTACATTCCAACAGGTGTTATTATGTTGTACATTCCAACAGGTGTTATTATGTTGTACATTCCAACACCTGTTATTATGTTGTACATTCCAACACCTGTTATTATGTTGTACATTCCAACAGGTGTTATTATGTTGTACATTCCAACACCTGTTATTATGTTGTACATTCCAACAGGTGTTATTATGTTGTACATTCCAACAGGTGTTATTATGTTGTACATTCCAACAGGTGTTATTATGTTGTACATTCCAACAGGTGTTATTATGTTGTACATTCCAACAGGTATTATTATGTTGTACATTCCAACAGGTGTTATTATGTTGTACATTCCAACACCTTTTATTATGTTGTACATTCCAACAGGTGTTATTATGTTGTACATTCCAACACCTTTTATTATGTTGTACATTCCAACACCTGTCATTATGTTGTACATTTCAACAGGTGTTATTATGTTGTACATTCCAACACCTGTTATTATGTTGTACATTTCAACAGGTGTTATTATGTTGTACATTCCAACACCTGTTATTATGTTGTACATTCCAACAGGTGTTATTATGTTGTACATTCCAACAGGTGTTATTATGTTGTACATTCCAACAGGTGTTATTATGTTGTACATTCCAACACCTGTTATTATGTTGTACATTCCAACACGTGTTATTATGTTGTACATTCCAACATCTGTTATTATGTTGTACATTCCAACACCTGTTATTATGTTGTACATTCCAACACCTGTTATTATGTTGTACATTCCAACACCTGTTATTATGTTGTACATTCCAACACGTGTTATTGTGTTGTACATTCCAACAGGTGTCATTATGTTGTACATTCCAACACCTGTTATTATGTTGTACATTCCAACACGTGTTATTATGTTGTACATTCTAACAGGTTTTATTATGTTGTACATTCCAACAGGTGTCATTATGTTGAACATTCCAACAGGTGTTATTATGTTGTACATTCCAACAGGTGTTATTATGTTGTACATTCCAACACCTGTTATTATGTTGTACATTCCAACACCTGTTATTATGTTGTACATTCCAACAGGTGTTATTATGTTGTACATTCCAACACCTGTTATTATGTTGTACATTCCAACACCTGTTATTATGTTGTACATTCCAACAGGTGTTATTATGTTGTACATTCCAACAGGTGTTATTATGTTGTACATTCCAACAGGTATTATTATGTTGTACATTCCAACAGGTGTTATTATGTTGTACATTCCAACACATTTTATTATGTTGTACATTCCAACAGGTGTTATTATGTTGTACATTCCAACACCTTTTATTATGTTGTACATTCCAACACCTGTCATTATGTTGTACATTTCAACAGGTGTTATTATGTTGTACATTCCAACACCTGTTATTATGTTGTACATTTCAACAGGTGTTATTATGTTGTACATTCCAACACCTGTTATTATGTTGTACATTCCAACAGGTGTTATCATGTTGTACATTCCAACAGGTGTTATTATGTTGTACATTCCAACAGGTGTTATTATGTTGTACATTCCAACAGGTGTCATTATGTTGTACATTCCAACAGGTGTCATTATGTTGTACATTCCAACACGTGTTATTATGTTGTACATTCCAACACGTGTTATTATGTTGTACATTCCAACACGTGTTATTATGTTGTACATTCCAACACCTGTTATTATGTTGTACATTCTAACAGGTGTTATTATGTTATACATTCCAACAGGTGTCATTATGTTGAACATTCCAACAGGTGTTATTATGTTGTACATTCCAACAGGTGTTATTATGTTGTACATTCCAACACCTGTTATTATGTTGTACATTCCAACAGGTGTTATTATGTTGTACATTCCAACACCTGTTATTATGTTGTACATTCCAACAGGTGTTATTATGTTGTACATTCCAACAGGTGTTATTATGTTGTACATTCCAACACCTTTTATTATGTTGTACATTCCAACAGGTGTTATTATGTTGTACATTTCAACGGGTGTTATTATGTTGTACATTCCAACAGGTGTCATTATGTTGTACATTCCAACATCTGTTATTATGTTGTACATTCCAACACCTGTTATTATGTTGTACATTCCAACACGTGTTATTATGTTGTACATTCCAACAGGTGTCATTATGTTGTACATTCCAACACCTGTTATTATGTTGTACATTCCAACACGTGTTATTATGTTTTACATTCTAACAGGTGTTATTATGTTGTACATTCCAACAGGTGTCATTATGTTGAACATTCCAACAGGTGTTATTATGTTGTACATTCCAACAGTTGTTATTATGTTGTACATTCCAACACCTGTTATTATGTTGTACATTCCAACACCTGTTATTATGTTGTACATTCCAACAGGTGTTATTATGTTGTACATTCCAACACCTGTTATTATGTTGTACATTCCAACAGGTGTTATTATGTTGTACATTCCAACAGGTGTTGTTATGTTGTACATTCCAACACCTGTTATTATGTTGTACATTCCAACAGGTATTATTATGTTGTACATTCCAACAGGTGTTAGTATGTTGTACATTCCAACACCTTTTATTATGTTGTACATTCCAACAGGTGTTATTATGTTGTACATTCCAACACCTTTTATTATGTTGTACATTCCAACACCTGTTATTATGTTGTACATTTCAACAGGTTTTATTATGTTGTACATTCCAGCACCTGTTATTATGTTGTACATTCCAACAGGTGTTATTATGTTGTACATTCCAACAGGTGTTATTATGTTGTACATTCCAACAGGTGTTATTATGTTGTACATTCCAACAGGTGTTATTATGTTGTACATTCCAACAGGTGTCATTATGTTGTACATTCCAACACCTGTTATTATGTTGTACATTCTAACAGGTGTTATTATGTTGTACATTCCAACAGGTGTCATTATGTTGAACATTCCAACAGGTGTTATTATGTTGTACATTCCAACAGGTGTTATTATGTTGTACATTCCAACACCTGTTATTATGTTGTACATTCCAACAGGTGTTATTATGTTGTACATTCCAACAGGTGTTATTATGTTGACAATTCCAACACCTGTTATTATGTTTTACATTCCAACAGGTGTTATTATGTTGTACATTCCAACAGGTGTTATTATGTTGTACATTCCAACAGGTGTTATTATGTTGTACATTCCAACACCTTTTATTATGTTGTACATTCCAACAGGTGTTATTATGTTGTACATTCCAACACCTTTTATTATGTTGTACATTCCAACACCTGTCATTATGTTGTACATTTCAACAGGTGTTATTATGTTGTACATTCCAACACCTGTTATTATGTTGTACATTCCAACAGGTGTAATTATGTTGTACATTCCAACACCTGTTATTATGTTGTACATTCCAACACCTGTTATTATGTTGTACATTCCAACAGGTGTTATTATGTTGTACATTCCAACAGGTGTTATTATGTTGTACATTCCAACACCTTTTATTATGTTGTACATTCCAACACCTGTCATTATGTTGTACATTTCAACAGGTGTTATTATGTTGTACATTCCAACACCTGTTATTATGTTGTACATTTCAACAGGTGTTATTATGTTGTACATTCCAACAGGTGTCATTATGTTGTACATTCCAACATCTGTTATTATGTTGTACATTCCAACACCTGTTATTATGTTGTACATTCCAACACGTGTTATTATGTTGTACATTCCAACAGGTGTCATTATGTTGTACATTCCAACACCTGTTATTATGTTTTACATTCCAACACGTGTTATTATGTTGTACATTCCAACAGGTGTTATTATGTTGTACATTCCAACAGGTGTCATTATGTTGAACATTCCAACAGGTGTTATTATGTTGTACATTCCAACAGTTGTTATTATGTTGTACATTCCAACACCTGTTATTATGTTGTACATTCCAACACCTGTTATTATGTTGTACATTCCAACAGGTGTTATTATGTTGTACATTCCAACACCTGTTATTATGTTGTACATTCCAACACCTGTTATTATGTTGTACATTCCAACAGGTGTTATTATGTTGTACATTCCAACACCTGTTATTATGTTGTACATTCCAACACCTGTTATTATGTTGTACATTCCAACAGGTGTTATTATGTTGTACATTCCAACAGGTGTTATTATGTTGTACATTCCAACACCTGTTATTATGTTGTACATTCCAACAGGTATTATTATGTTGTACATTCCAACAGGTGTTATTATGTTGTACATTCCAACACCTTTTATTATGTTGTACATTCCAACAGGTGTTATTATGTTGTACATTCCAACACCTTTTATTATGTTGTACATTCCAACACCTGTCATTATGTTGTACATTTCAACAGGTGTTATTATGTTGTACATTCCAACACCTGTTATTATGTTGTACATTCCAACAGGTGTTATTATGTTGTACATTCCAACAGGTGTTATTATGTTGTACATTCCAACAGGTGTCATTATGTTGTACATTCCAACACCTGTTATTATGTTGTACATTCTAACAGGTGTTATTATGTTGTACATTCCAACAGGTGTTATTATGTTGTACATTCCAACAGGTGTCATTATGTTGTACATTCCAACACCTGTTATTATGTTGTACATTCTAACAGGTGTTATTATGTTGTACATTCCAACAGGTGTCATTATGTTGAACATTCCAACAGGTGTTATTATGTTGTACATTCCAACAGGTGTTATTATGTTGTACATTCCAACAGGTGTTATTATGTTGTACATTCCAACACCTTTTATTATGTTGTACATTCCAACAGGTGTTATTATGTTGTACATTCCAAAACCTTTTATTATGTTGTACATTCCAACACCTGTCATTATGTTGTACATTTCAACAGGTGTTATTATGTTGTACATTCCAACACCTGTTATTATGTTGTACATTCCAACAGGTGTTATTATGTTGTACATTCCAACACCTGTTATTATGTTGTACATTCCAACACCTGTTATTATGTTGTACATTCCAACACCTGTTATTATGTTGTACATTCCAACAGGTGTTATTATGTTGTACATTCCAACAGGTGTTATTATGTTGTACATTCCAACACCTTTTATTATGTTGTACATTCCAACAGGTGTTATTATGTTGTACATTCCAACACCTTTTATTATGTTGTACATTCCAACACCTGTCATTATGTTGTACATTTCAACAGGTGTTATTATGTTGTACATTCCAACACCTGTTATTATGTTGTACATTCCAACACCTGTTATTATGTTGTACATTCCAACAGGTGTTATTATGTTGTACATTCCAACAGGTGTTATTATGTTGTACATTCCAACATCTGTTATTATGTTGTACACTCCAACACCTGTTATTATGTTGTACATTCCAACACCTGTTATTATGTTGTACATTCCAACAGGTGTCATTATGTTGTACATTCCAACACCTGTTATTATGTTGTACATTCCAACACGTGTTATTATGTTGTACATTCTAACAGGTGTTATTATGTTGTACATTCCGACAGGTGTCATTATGTTGAACATTCCAACAGGTGTTATTATGTTGTACATTCCAACAGGTGTTATTATGTTGTACATTCCAACACCTGTTATTATGTTGTACATTCCAACACCTGTTATTATGTTGTACATTCCAACAGGTGTTATTATGTTGTACATTCCAACAGGTGTTATTATGTTGTACATTCCAACACCTGTTATTATGTTGTACATTCCAACAGGTATTATTATGTTGTACATTCCAACAGGTGTTATTATGTTGTACATTCCAACACCTTTTATTATGTTGTACATTCCAACAGGTGTTATTATGTTGTACATTCCAACACCTTTTATTATGTTGTACATTCCAACACCTGTCATTATGTTGTACATTTCAACAGGTGTTATTATGTTGTACATTCCAACACCTGTTATTATGTTGTACATTCCAACAGGTGTTATTATGTTGTCCATTCCAACAGGTGTTATTTTGTTGTACATTCCAACAGGTGTCATTATGTTGTACATTCCAACACCTGTTATTATGTTGTACATTCTAACAGGTGTTATTATGTTGTACATTCCAACAGGTGTCATTATGTTGAACATTCCAACAGGTGTTATTATGTTGTACATTCCAACAGGTGTTATTATGTTGTACATTCCAACACCTGTTATTATGTTGTACATTCCAACAGGTGTTATTATGTTGTACATTCCAACAGGTGTTATTATGTTGTACATTCCAACACCTGTTATTATGTTGTACATTCCAACAGGTGTTATTATGTTGTACATTCCAACAGGTGTTATTATGTTGTACATTCCAACAGGTGTTATTATGTTGTACATTCCAACACCTTTTATTATGTTGTACATTCCAACAGGTGTTATTATGTTGTACATTCCAACACCTGTCATTATGTTGTACATTTCAACAGGTGTTATTATGTTGTACATTCCAACACCTGTTATTATGTTGTACATTCCAACACCTGTTATTATGTTGTACATTCCAACAGGTGTTATTATGTTGTACATTCCAACAGGTGTTATTATGTTGTACATTCCAACATCTGTTATTATGTTGTACATTCCAACACCTGTTATTATGTTGTACATTCCAACACCTGTTATTATGTTGTACATTCCAACAGGTGTCATTATGTTGTACATTCCAACACCTGTTATTATGTTGTACATTCCAACACGTGTTATTATGTTGTACATTCTAACAGGTGTTATTATGTTGTACATTCCGACAGGTGTCATTATGTTGAACATTCCAACAGGTGTTATTATGTTGTACATTCCAACAGGTGTTATTATGTTGTACATTCCAACACCTGTTATTATGTTGTACATTCCAACACCTGTTATTATGTTGTACATTCCAACAGGTGTTATTATGTTGTACATTCCAACAGGTGTTATTATGTTGTACATTCCAACACCTGTTATTATGTTGTACATTCCAACAGGTGTTATTATGTTGTACATTCCAACAGGTGTTATTATGTTGTACATTCCAACAGGTGTTATTATGTTGTACATTCCAACAGGTATTATTATGTTGTACATTCCAACAGGTGTTATTATGTTGTACATTCCAACACCTTTTATTATGTTGTACATTCCAACAGGTGTTATTATGTTGTACATTCCAACACCTTTTATAATGTTGTACATTCCAACACCTGTCATTATGTTGTACATTTCAACAGGTGTTATTATGTTGTACATTCCAACACCTGTTATTATGTTGTACATTTCAACAGGTGTTATTATGTTGTACATTCCAACACCTGTTATTATGTTGTACATTCCAACAGGTGTTATTATGTTGTACATTCCAACAGGTGTTATTATGTTGTACATTCCAACAGGTGTTATTATGTTGTACATTCCAACAGGTATTATTATGTTGTACATTCCAACACCTGTTATTATGTTGTACATTCCAACAGGTGTTATTATGTTGTACATTCCAACATCTGTTATTATGTTGTACATTCCAACACCTGTTATTATGTTGTACATTCCAACAGCTGTTATTATGTTGTACATTCCAACACGTGTTATTATGTTGTACATTCCAACAGGTGTCATTATGTTGTACATTCCAACACCTGTTATTATGTTGTACATTCCAACACGTGTTATTATGTTGTACATTCTAACAGGTGTTATTATGTTGTACATTCCAACAGGTGTCATTATGTTGAACATTCCAACAGGTGTTATTATGTTGTACATTCCAACAGGTGTTATTATGTTGTACATTCCAACACCTGTTATTATGTTGTACATTCCAACAGGTGTTATTATGTTGTACATTCCAACACCTGTTATTATGTTGTACATTCCAACACCTGTTATTATGTTGTACATTCCAACAGGTGTTATTATGTTGTACATTCCAACAGGTGTTATTATGTTGTACATTCCAACAGGTATTATTATGTTGTACATTCCAACAGGTGTTATTATGTTGTACATTCCAACACATTTTATTATGTTGTACATTCCAACAGGTGTTATTATGTTGTACATTCCAACACCTTTTATTATGTTGTACATTCCAACACCTGTCATTATGTTGTACATTTCTACAGGTGTTATTATGTTGTACATTCCAACACCTGTTATTATGTTGTACATTTCAACAGGTGTTATTATGTTGTACATTCCAACACCTGTTATTATGTTGTACATTCCAACAGGTGTTATTATGTTGTACATTCCAACAGGTGTTATTATGTTGTACATTCCAACAGGTGTCATTATGTTGTACATTCCAACACCTGTTATTATGTTGTACATTCCAACACGTGTTATTATGTTGTACATTCTAACAGGTGTTATTATGTTGTACATTCCAACAGGTGTCATTATGTTGAACATTCCAACAGGTGTTATTATGTTGTACATTCCAACAGGTGTTATTATGTTGTACATTCCAACACCTGTTATTATGTTGTACATTCCAACAGGTGTTATTATGTTGTACATTCCAACAGGTGTAATTATGTTGTACATTCCAACACCTGTTATTATGTTGTACATTCCAACAGGTGTTATTATGTTGTACATTCCAACAGGTGTTATTATGTTGTACATTCCAACAGGTGTTATTATGTTGTACATTCCAACACCTTTTATTATGTTGTACATTCCAACAGGTGTTATTATGTTGTACATTCCAACACCTTTTATTATGTTGTACATTCCAACACCTGTCATTATGTTGTACATTTCAACAGGTGTTATTATGTTGTACATTCCAACACCTGTTATTATGTTGTACATTTCAAAAGGTGTTATTATGTTGTACATTCCAACAGGTGTCATTATGTTGTACATTTCAACAGGTGTTATTATGTTGTACATTCCAACAGGTGTCATTATGTTGTACATTCCAACACCTGTTATTATGTTGTACATTCCAACACGTGTTATTATGTTGTACATTCTAACAGGTGTTATTATGTTGTACATTCCAACAGGTGTCATTATGTTGAACATTCCAACAGGTGTTATTATGTTGTACCTTCCAACAGGTGTTATTATGTTGTACATTCCAACACCTGTTATTATGTTGTACATTCCAACACCTGTTATTATGTTGTACATTCCAACACCTGTTATTATGTTGTACATTCCAACACCTGTTATTATGTTGTACATTCCAACAGGTGTTATTATGTTGTACATTCCAACAGGTGTTATTATGTTGTACATTACAACAGGTGTTATTATGTTGTACATTCCAACAGGTATTATTATGTTGTACATTCCAACAGGTGTTATTATGTTGTACATTCCAACACCTTTTATTATGTTGTACATTCCAACAGGTGTTATTATGTTGTACATTCCAACACCTTTTATTATGTTGTACATTCCAACACCTGTCATTATGTTGTACATTTCAACAGGTGTTATTATGTTGTACATTCCAACACCTGTTATTATGTTGTACATTTCAACAGGTGTTATTATGTTGTACATTCCAACAGGTGTTATTATGTTGTACATTCCAACACCTGTTATTATGTTGTACATTCCAACAGGTGTTATTATGTTGTACATTCCAACAGGTGTTATTATGTTGTACATTCCAACAGGTGTCATTATGTTGTACATTCCAACACCTGTTATTGTGTTGTACATTCCAACACGTGTTATTATGTTGTACATTCTAACAGGTGTTATTATGTTGTACATTCCAACAGGTGTCATTATGTTGAACATTCCAACAGGTGTTATTATGTTGTACATTCCAACAGGTGTTATTATGTTTTACTTTCCAACACCTGTTATTATGTTGTACATTCCAACAGGTGTTATTATGTTGTACATTCCAACACCTGTTATTATGTTGTACATTCCAACAGGTGTTATTATGTTGTACATTCCAACAGGTGTTATTATATTGTACATTCCAACAGGTGTTATTATGTTGTACATTCCAACAGGTGTTATTATGTTGTACATTCCAACACCTTTTATTATGTTGTACATTCCAACAGGTGTTATTATGTTGTACATTCCAACACCTTTTATTATGTTGTACATTCCAACACCTGTCATTATGTTGTACATTTCAACAGGTGTTATTATGTTATACATTCCAACACCTGTTATTATGTTGTACATTTCAACAGGTGTTATTATGTTGTACATTCCAACACCTGTTATTATGTTGTACATTCCAACAGGTGGTATTATGTTGTACATTCCAACAGGTGTTATTATGTTGTACATTCCAACAGGTGTTATTATGTTGTACATTCCAACAGGTGTCATTATGTTGTACATTCCAACACCTGTTATTATGTTGTACATTCCAACACGTGTTATTATGTTGTACATTCTAACAGGTGTTATTATGTTGTACATTCCAACAGGTGTCATTATGTTGAACATTCCAACAGGTGTTATTATGTTGTACATTCCAAAAGGTGTTATTATGTTGTACATCCCAACACCTGTTATTATGTTGTACATTCCAACACATGTTATTATGTTGTACATTCCAACAGGTGTTATTATGTTGTACATTCCAACACCTGTTATTATGTTGTACATTCCAACAGGTGTTATTATGTTGTACATTCCAACAGGTGTTATTATGTTGTACATTCCAACAGGTGTTATTATGTTGTACATTCCAACAGGTGTCATTATGTTGTACATTCCAACACCTGTTATTATGTTGTACATTCTAACAGGTGTTATTATGTTGTACATTCCAACAGGTGTCATTATGTTGAACATTCCAACAGGTGTTATTATGTTGTACATTCCAACAGGTGTTATTATGTTGTACATTCCAACACCTGTTATTATGTTGTACATTCCAACAGGTGTTATTATGTTGTACATTCCAACAGGTGTTATTATGTTGTACATTCCAACACCTGTTATTATGTTGTACATTCCAACAGGTGTTATTATGTTGTACATTCCAACAGGTGTTATTATGTTGTACATTCCAACAGGTGTTATTATGTTGTACATTCCAACACCTTTTATTATGTTGTACATTCCAACAGGTGTTATTATGTTGTACATTCCAAAACCTTTTATTATGTTGTACATTCCAACACCTGTCATTATGTTGTACATTTCAACAGGTGTTATTATGTTTTACATTCCAACACCTGTTATTATGTTGTACATTCCAACAGGTGTTATTATGTTGTACATTCCAACACCTGTTATTATGTTGTACATTCCAACACCTGTTATTATGTTGTACATTCCAACACCTGTTATTATGTTGTACATTCCAACAGGTGTTATTATGTTGTACATTCCAACAGGTGTTATTATGTTGTACATTCCAACACCTGTCATTATGTTGTACATTCCAACAGGTGTTATTATGTTGTACATTCCAACACCTTTTATTATGTTGTACATTCCAACACCTGTCATTATGTTGTACATTTCAACAGGTGTTATTATGTTGTACATTCCAACACCTGTTATTATGTTGTACATTCCAACACCTGTTATTATGTTGTACATTCCAACAGGTGTTATTATGTTGTACATTCCAACAGGTGTTATTATGTTGTACATTCCAACATCTGTTATTATGTTGTACATTCCAACACCTGTTATTATGTTGTACATTCCAACACCTGTTATTATGTTGTACATTCCAACAGGTGTCATTATGTTGTACATTCCAACACCTGTTATTATGTTGTACATTCCAACACGTGTTATTATGTTGTACATTCTAACAGGTGTTATTATGTTGTACATTCCGACAGGTGTCATTATGTTGAACATTCCAACAGGTGTTATTATGTTGTACATTCCAACAGGTGTTATTATGTTGTACATTCCAACACCTGTTATTATGTTGTACATTCCAACACCTGTTATTATGTTGTACATTCCAACAGGTGTTATTATGTTGTACATTCCAACAGGTGTTATTATTTTGTACATTCCAACACCTGTTATTATGTTGTACATTCCAACAGGTGTTATTATGTTGTACATTCCAACAGGTGTTATTATGTTGTACATTCCAACAGGTGTTATTATGTTGTACATTCCAACAGGTGTTATTATGTTGTACATTCCAACCCCTGTTATTATGTTGTACATTCCAACAGGTATTATTATGTTGTACATTCCAACAGGTGTTATTATGTTGTACATTCCAACACCTTTTATTATGTTGTACATTCCAACAGGTGTTATTATGTTGTACATTCCAACACCTTTTATTATGTTGTACATTCCAACACCTGTCATTATGTTGTACATTTCAACAGGTGTTATTATGTTGTACATTCCAACACCTGTTATTATGTTGTACATTCCAACAGGTGTTATTATGTTGTACATTCCAACAGGTGTTATTATGTTGTACATTCCAACAGGTGTCATTATGTTGTACATTCCAACACCTGTTATTATGTTGTACATTCTAACAGGTGTTATTATGTTGTACATTCCAACAGGTGTCATTATGTTGAACATTCCAACAGGTGTTATTATGTTGTACATTCCAACAGGTGTTATTATGTTGTACATTCCAACACCTGTTATTATGTTGTACATTCCAACAGGTGTTATTATGTTGTACATTCCAACAGGTGTTATTATGTTGTACATTCCAACACCTGTTATTATGTTGTACATTCCAACAGGTGTTATTTTGTTGTACATTCCAACAGGTGTTATTATGTTGTACATTCCAACAGGTGTTATTATGTTGTACATTCCAACACCTTTTATTATGTTGTACATTCCAACAGGTGTTATTATGTTGTACATTCCAACACCTTTTATTATGTTGTACATTCCAACACCTGTCATTATGTTGTACATTTCAACAGGTGTTATTATGTTGTACATTCCAACACCTGTTATTATGTTGTACATTCCAACAGGTGTTATTATGTTGTACATTCCAACACCTGTTATTATGTTGTACATTCCAACACCTGTTATTATGTTGTACATTCCAACACCTGTTATTATGTTGTACATTCCAACAGGTGTTATTATGTTGTACATTCCAACAGGTGTTATTATGTTGTACATTCCAACACCTTTTATTATGTTGTACATTCCAACAGGTGTTATTATGTTGTACATTCCAACACCTTTTATTATGTTGTACATTCCAACACCTGTCATTATGTTGTACATTTCAACAGGTGTTATTATGTTGTACATTCCAACACCTGTTATTATGTTGTACATTCCGACACCTGTTATTATGTTGTACATTCCAACAGGTGTTATTATGTTGTACATTCCAACAGGTGTTATTATGTTGTACATTCCAACATCTGTTATTATGTTGTACATTCCAACACCTGTTATTATGTTGTACATTCCAACACCTGTTATTATGTTGTACATTCCAACAGGTGTCATTATGTTGTACATTCCAACACCTGTTATTATGTTGTACATTCCAACACGTGTTATTATGTTGTACATTCTAACAGGTGTTATTATGTTGTACATTCCGACAGGTGTCATTATGTTGAACATTCCAACAGGTGTTATTATGTTGTACATTCCAACAGGTGTTATTATGTTGTACATTCCAACACCTGTTATTATGTTGTACATTCCAACAGGTGTTATTATGTTGTACATTCCAACAGGTGTTATTATGTTGTACATTCCAACACCTGTTATTATGTTGTGTATTCCAACAGGTGTTATTATGTTGTACATTCCAACAGGTGTTATTATGTTGTACATTCCAACAGGTGTTATTATGTTGTACATTCCAACAGGTATTATTATGTTGTACATTCCAACACCTGTTATTATGTTGTACATTCCAACAGGTGTTATTATGTTGTACATTCCAACATCTGTTATTATGTTGTACATTCCAACACCTGTTATTATGTTGTACATTCCAACAGCTGTTATTATGTTGTACATTCCAACACGTGTTATTATGTTGTACATTCCAACAGGTGTCATTATGTTGTACATTCCAAC
This sequence comes from Nerophis ophidion, assembly GCF_033978795.1. Classification (NCBI taxonomy): domain Eukaryota; kingdom Metazoa; phylum Chordata; class Actinopteri; order Syngnathiformes; family Syngnathidae; genus Nerophis; species Nerophis ophidion. The sequence goes on from NC_084628.1 coordinate 50,474,185, forward strand.
ACCTGTTATTATGTTGTACATTCCAACACCTGTTATTATGTTGTACATTCCAACACGTGTTATTATGTTGTACATTCTAACAGGTGTTATTATGTTGTACATTCCAACAGGTGTCATTATGTTGAACATTCCAACAGGTGTTATTATGTTGTACATTCCAACACGTGTTATTATGTTGTACATTCTAACAGGTGTTATTATATTTTACATTCCAACAGGTGTCATTATGTTGAACATTCCAACAGGTGTTATTATGTTGTACATTCCAACAGTTGTTATTATGTTGTACATTCCAACACCTGTTATTAGGTTGTACATTCCAACAGGTGTTATTATGTTGTACATTCCAACAGGTGTTATTATGTTGTACATTCCAACACCTGTTATTATGTTGTACATTCCAACAGGTGTTATTATGTTGTACATTCCAACAGGTGTTATTATGTTGTACATTCCAACAGGTGTTATTATGTTGTACATTCCAACAGGTATTATTATGTTGTACATTCCAACAGGTGTTATTATGTTGTACATTCCAACACCTTTTATTATGTTGTACATTCCAACACCTGTCATTATGTTGTACATTTCAACAGGTGTTATTATGTTGTACATTCCAACACCTGTTATTATGTTGTACATTTCAACAGGTGTTATTATGTTGTACATTCCAACACCTGTTATTATGTTGTACATTCCAACAGGTGTTATTATGTTGTACATTCCAACAGGTGTTATTATGTTGTACATTCCAACAGGTGTTATTATGTTGTACATTCCAACAGGTGTCATTATGTTTTACATTCCAACACCTGTTATTATGTTGTACATTCCAACACGTGTTATTATGTTGTACCTTCTAACAGGTGTTATTATGTTGTACATTCCAACAGGTGTCATTATGTTGAACATTCCAACAGGTGTTATTATGTTGTACATTCCAACAGGTGTTATTATGTTGTACATTCCAACAGGTGTTATTATGTTGTACATTCCAACAGGTGTTATTATGTTGTACATTCCAACACCTGTTATTATGTTGTACATTCCAACACCTGTTATTATGTTGTACATTCCAACAGGTGTTATTATGTTGTACATTCCAACAGGTGTTATTATGTTGTACATTCCTACAGGTGTTATTATGTTGTACATTCCAACACCTTTTATTATGTTGTACATTCCAACAGGTGTTATTATGTTGTACATTCCAACACCTTTTATTATGTTGTACATTCCAACACCTGTCATTATGTTGTACATTTCAACAGGTGTTATTATGTTGTATATTCCAACACCTGTTATTATGTTGTACATTTCAACAGGTGTTATTATGTTGTACATTCCAACAGGTGTCATTATGTTGTACATTCCAACACCTGTTATTATGTTGTACATTCCAACACGTGTTATTATGTTGTACATTCTAACAGGTGTTATTATGTTGTACATTCCAACAGGTGTCATTATGTTGAACATTCCAACAGGTGTTATTATGTTGTACATTCCAACAGGTGTTATTATGTTGTACATTCCAACACCTGTTATTATGTTGTACATTCCAACACCTGTTATTATGTTGTACATTCCAACACCTGTTATTATGTTGTACATCCCAACACCTGTTATTATGTTGTACATTCCAACAGGTGTTATTATGTTGTACATTCCAACAGGTGTTATTATGTTGTACATTACAACAGGTGTTATTATGTTGTACATTCCAACAGGTATTATTATGTTGTACATTCCAACAGGTGTTATTATGTTGTACATTCCAACACCTTTTATTATGTTGTACATTCCAACAGGTGTTATTATGTTGTACATTCCAACACCTTTTATTATGTTGTACATTCCAACACCTGTCATTATGTTGTACATTTCAACAGGTGTTATTATGTTGTACATTCCAACACCTGTTATTATGTTGTACATTTCAACAGGTGTTATTATGTTGTACATTCCAACAGGTGTTATTATGTTGTACATTCCAACACCTGTTATTATGTTGTACATTCCAACAGGTGTTATTATGTTGTACATTCCAACAGGTGTTATTATGTTGTACATTCCAACAGGTGTCATTATGTTGTACATTCCAACACCTGTTATTATGTTGTACATTCCAACACGTGTTATTATGTTGTACATTCTAACAGGTGTTATTATGTTGTACATTCCAACAGGTGTCATTATGTTGAACATTCCAACAGGTGTTATTATGTTGTACATTCCAACAGGTGTTATTATGTTTTACATTCCAACACCTGTTATTATGTTGTACATTCCAACAGGTGTTATTATGTTGTACATTCCAACACCTGTTATTATGTTGTACATTCCAACAGGTGTTATTATGTTGTACATTCCAACAGGTGTTATTATATTGTACATTCCAACAGGTGTTATTATGTTGTACATTCCAACAGGTGTTATTATGTTGTACATTCCAACACCTTTTATTATGTTGTACATTCCAACAGGTGTTATTATGTTGTACATTCCAACACCTTTTATTATGTTTTACATTCCAACACCTGTCATTATGTTGTACATTTCAACAGGTGTTATTATGTTATACATTCCAACACCTGTTATTATGTTGTACATTTCAACAGGTGTTATTATGTTGTACATTCCAACACCTGTTATTATGTTGTACATTCCAACAGGTGGTATTATGTTGTACATTCCAACAGGTGTTATTATGTTGTACATTCCAACAGGTGTTATTATGTTGTACATTCCAACAGGTGTCATTATGTTGTACATTCCAACACCTGTTATTATGTTGTACATTCCAACACGTGTTATTATGTTGTACATTCTAACAGGTGTTATTATGTTGTACATTCCAACAGGTGTCATTATGTTGAACATTCCAACAGGTGTTATTATGTTGTACATTCCAACAGGTGTTATTATGTTGTACATCCCAACACCTGTTATTATGTTGTACATTCCAACACATGTTATTATGTTGTACATTCCAACAGGTGTTATTATGTTGTACATTCCAACACCTGTTATTATGTTGTACATTCCAACAGGTGTTATTATGTTGTACATTCCAACAGGTGTTATTATGTTGTACATTCCAACAGGTGTTATTATGTTGTACATTCCAACAGGTATTATTATGTTGTACATTCCAACAGGTGTTATTATGTTGTACATTCCAACACCTTTATTATGTTGTACATTCCAATAGGTGTTATTATGTTGTACATTCCAACACCTTTTATTATGTTGTACATTCCAACACCTGTCATTATGTTGTACATTTCAACAGGTGTTATTATGTTGTACATTCCAACACCTGTTATTATGTTGTACATTTCAACAGGTGTTATTATGTTGTACATTCCAACAGGTGTTATTATGTTGTACATTCCAACAGGTGTTATTATGTTGTACATTCCAACAGGTGTTATTATGTTGTACATTCCAACAGGTGTTATTATGTTGTGCATTCCAACACATGTTATTATGTTGTACATTCCAACACCTGTTATTATGTTGTACATTCCAACAGGTGTCATTATGTTGTACATTCCAACACCTGTTATTATGCTGTACATTCCAACACCTGTTATTAAGTTGTACATTCTAACAGGTGTTATTATGTTGTACATTCCAACAGGTGTCATTATGTTGAACATTCCAACAGGTTTTATTATGTTGTACATTCCAACAGGTGTTATTATGTTGTACAGTCCAACACCTGTTATTATGTTGTACATTCCAACAGGTGTTATTATGTTGTACATTCCAACAGGTGTTATTATGTTGTACATTCCAACAGGTGTTATTATGTTGTACATTCCAACAGGTGCTATTATGTTGTACATTCCAACAGGTGTTATTATGTTGTACATTCCAACACCTTTTATTATGTTGTACATTCCAACAGGTGTTATTATGTTGTACATTCCAACACCTTTTATTATGTTGTACACTCCAACAGGTGTTATTATGTTGTACATTCCAACACCTGTTATCATGTTGTACATTTCAACAGGTGTTATTATGTTGTACATTCCAACAGGTGTTATTATGTTGTACATTCCAACACCTGTTATTATGTTGTACATTCCAACAGGTGTTATTATGTTGTACATTGCAACACCTGTTATCATGTTGTACATTCCAACACCTGTTATTATGTTGTACATTCCAACAGGTATTATTATGTTGTGTATTCCAACACCTGTTATTATGTTGTACATTCCAACACCTGTTATTATGTTGTACATTCCAACAGGTATTATTATGTTGTACATTCCAACACCTGTTATTATGTTGTACATTCCAACACCTGTTATTATGTTGTACATTCCAACAGGTGTTATTATGTTGTACATTCCAACAGGTGTTATTATGTTGTACATTCCAACAGGCGTTATTATGTTGTACATTCCAACAGGTGTTATTATGTTGTACATTCCAACAGGTGTTATTATGTTGTACATTCCAACAGGTGTTATTATGTTGTACATTCCAACAGGTGTTATTATGTTGTACATTTCAACAGGTATTATTATGTTGTACATTCCAACAGGTGTTATTATGTTGTACATTCCAACACCTGTTATTATGTTGTACATTCCAACACCTGTTATTATGTTGCACATTCCAACACCTGTTATTATGTTGTGCATTCCAACAGGTGTTATTATGTTGTACATTCCAACAGGTGTTATTATGTTGTACATTCCAACAGGTGTTATTATGTTGTACATTCTAACAAGTGTTATTATGTTGTACTTTCCAACAGGTGTTATTATGTTGTAAATTCCAACACCTGTTATTATGTTGTACATTCCAACAGGTATTATTATGTTGTACATTCCAACACCTGTTATTATGTTGTACATTCCAACAGGTATTATTATGTTGTACATTCCAACACCTGTTATTATGTTGCACATTCCAACAGGTATTATTATGTTGTACATTCCAACAGGTGTTATTATGTTGTAGATTCCAACACCTGCTATTATGTTGTACATTCCAACACCTGTTATTATGTTGTACATTCCAACAGGTGTTATTATGTTGTACATTCCAACACCTGTTATTATGTTGTACATTCCAACAGGTGTTATTATGTTGTACATTCCAACAGGTGTAATTATGTTGTACATTCCAACACCTGTTATTATGTTGTACATTCCAACAGGTGTTATTATGTTGTACATTCCAACAGGTGTTATTATGTTGTACATTCCAACAGGTGTTATTATGTTGTACATTCCAACAGGTGTTATTATGTTGTACATTCCAACACCTTTTATTATGTTGTACATTCCAACAGGTGTTATTATGTTGTACATTCCAACACCTTTTATTATGTTGTACATTCCAACACCTGTCATTATGTTGTACATTTCAACAGGTGTTATTATGTTGTACATTCCAACACCTGTTATTATGTTGTACATTTCAAAAGGTGTTATTATGTTGTACATTCCAACAGGTGTCATTATGTTGTACATTCCAACATCTGTTATTATGTTGTACATTCCAACACCTGTTATTATGTTGTACATTCCAACACGTGTTATTATGTTGTACATTCCAACAGGTGTCATTATGTTGTACATTCCAACACCTGTTATTATGTTGTACATTCCAACACGTGTTATTATGTTGTACATTCTAACAGGTGTTATTATATTTTACATTCCAACAGGTGTCATTATGTTGAACATTCCAACAGGTGTTATTATGTTGTACATTCCAACAGTTGTTATTATGTTGTACATTCCAACACCTGTTATTATGTTGTACATTCCAACAGGTGTTATTATGTTGTACATTCCAACAGGTGTTATTATGTTTTACATTCCAACACCTGTTATTATGTTGTACATTCCAACAGGTGTTATTATGTTGTACATTCCAACAGGTGTTATTATGTTGTACATTCCAACAGGTGTTATTATGTTGTACATTCCAACAGGTATTATTATGTTGTACATTCCAACAGGTGTTATTATGTTGTACATTCCAACACCTTTTATTATGTTGTACATTCCAACACCTGTCATTATGTTGTACATTTCAACAGGTGTTATTATGTTGTACATTCCAACACCTGTTATTATGTTGTACATTCCAACACCTGTTATTATGTTGTACATTCCAACACCTGTTATTATGTTGTACATTCCAACAGGTGTTATTATGTTGTACATTCCAACAGGTGTTATTATGTTGTACATTCCAACAGGTGTTATTATGTTGTACATTCCAACAGGTGTCATTATGTTTTACATTCCAACACCTGTTATTATGTTGTACATTCCAACACGTGTTATTATGTTGTACATTCTAACAGGTGTTATTATGTTGTACATTCCAACAGGTGTCATTATGTTGAACATTCCAACAGGTGTTATTATGTTGTACATTCCAACAGGTGTTATTATGTTGTACATTCCAACAGGTGTTATTATGTTGTACATTCCAACAGGTGTTATTATGTTGTACATTCCAACACCTGTTATTATGTTGTACATTCCAACAGGTGTTATTATGTTGTACATTCCAACAGGTGTTATTATGTTGTACATTCCAACAGGTGTTATTATGTTGTACATTCCTACAGGTGTTATTATGTTGTACATTCCAACACCTTTTATTATGTTGTACATTCCAACAGGTGTTATTATGTTGTACATTCCAACACCTTTTATTATGTTGTACATTCCAACACCTGTCATTATGTTGTACATTTCAACAGGTGTTATTATGTTGTACATTCCAACACCTGTTATTATGTTGTACATTTCAACAGGTGTTATTATGTTGTACATTCCAACAGGTGTCATTATGTTGTACATTCCAACACCTGTTATTATGTTGTACATTCCAACACGTGTTATTATGTTGTACATTCTAACAGGTGTTATTATGTTGTACATTCCAACAGGTGTCATTATGTTGAACATTCCAACAGGTGTTATTATGTTGTACATTCCAACACCTGTTATTATGTTGTACATTCCAACACCTGTTATTATGTTGTACATTCCAACACCTGTTATTATGTTGTACATTCCAACACCTGTTATTATGTTGTACATTCCAACAGGTGTTATTATGTTGTACATTCCAACAGGTGTTATTATGTTGTACATTACAACAGGTGTTATTATGTTGTACATTCCAACAGGTATTATTATGTTGTACATTCCAACAGGTGTTATTATGTTGTACATTCCAACACCTTTTATTATGTTGTACATTCCAACAGGTGTTATTATGTTGTACATTCCAACACCTTTTATTATGTTGTACATTCCAACACCTGTCATTATGTTGTACATTTCAACAGGTGTTATTATGTTGTACATTCCAACACCTGTTATTATGTTGTACATTTCAACAGGTGTTATTATGTTGTACATTCCAACAGGTGTTATTATGTTGTACATTCCAACACCTGTTATTATGTTGTACATTCCAACAGGTGTTATTATGTTGTACATTCCAACAGGTGTTATTATGTTGTACATTCCAACAGGTGTCATTATGTTGTACATTCCAACACCTGTTATTATGTTGTACATTCCAACACGTGTTATTATGTTGTACATTCTAACAGGTGTTATTATGTTGTACATTCCATTAGGTGTCATTATGTTGAACATTCCAACAGGTGTTATTATGTTGTACATTCCAACAGGTGTTATTATGTTTTACATTCCAACACCTGTTATTATGTTGTACATTCCAACAGGTGTTATTATGTTGTACATTCCAACACCTGTTATTATGTTGTACATTCCAACAGGTGTTATTATGTTGTACATTCCAACAGGTGTTATTATATTGTACATTCCAACAGGTGTTATTATGTTGTACATTCCAACAGGTGTTATTATGTTGTACATTCCAACACCTTTTATTATGTTGTACATTCCAACAGGTGTTATTATGTTGCACATTCCAACACCTTTTATTATGTTGTACATTCCAACACCTGTCATTATGTTGTACATTTCAACAGGTGTTATTATGTTATACATTCCAACACCTGTTATTATGTTGTACATTTCAACAGGTGTTATTATGTTGTACATTCCAACACCTGTTATTATGTTGTACATTCCAACAGGTGGTATTATGTTGTACATTCCAACAGGTGTTATTATGTTGTACATTCCAACAGGTGTTATTATGTTGTACATTCCAACAGGTGTCATTATGTTGTACATTCCAACACCTGTTATTATGTTGTACATTCCAACACGTGTTATTATGTTGTACATTCTAACAGGTGTTATTATGTTGTACATTCCAACAGGTGTCATTATGTTGAACATTCCAACAGGTGTTATTATGTTGTACATTCCAACAGGTGTTATTATGTTGTACATCCCAACACCTGTTATTATGTTGTACATTCCAACACATGTTATTATGTTGTACATTCCAACAGGTGTTATTATGTTGTACATTCCAACACCTGTTATTATGTTGTACATTCCAACAGGTGTTATTATGTTGTACATTCCAACAGGTGTTATTATGTTGTACATTCCAACAGGTGTTATTATGTTGTACATTCCAACAGGTATTATTATGTTGTACATTCCAACAGGTGTTATTATGTTGTACATTCCAACACCTTTATTATGTTGTACATTCCAATAGGTGTTATTATGTTGTACATTCCAACACATTTTATTATGTTGTACATTCCAACACCTGTCATTATGTTGTACATTTCAACAGGTGTTATTATGTTGTACATTCCAACACCTGTTATTATGTTGTACATTTCAACAGGTGTTATTATGTTGTACATTCCAACAGGTGTTATTATGTTGTACATTCCAACAGGTGTTATTATGTTGTACATTCCAACAGGTGTTATTATGTTGTGCATTCCAACACATGTTATTATGTTGTACATTCCAACACCTGTTATTATGTTGTACATTCCAACAGGTGTCATTATGTTGTACATTCCAACACCTGTTATTTGGCTGTACATTCCAACACCTGTTATTAAGTTGTACATTCTAACAGGTGTTATTATGTTGTACATTCCAACAGGTGTCATTATGTTGAACATTCCAACAGGTTTTATTATGTTGTACATTCCAACAGGTGTTATTATGTTGTACAGTCCAACACCTGTTATTATGTTGTACATTCCAACAGGTGTTATTATGTTGTACATTCCAACAGGTGTTATTATGTTGTACATTCCAACAGGTGTTATTATGTTGTACATTCCAACAGGTGCTATTATGTTGTACATTCCAACAGGTGTTATTATGTTGTACATTCCAACACCTTTTATTATGTTGTACATTCCAACAGGTGTTATTATGTTGTACATTCCAACACCTTTTATTATGTTGTACACTCCAACAGGTGTTATTATGTTGTACATTCCAACACCTGTTATTATGTTGTACATTTCAACAGGTGTTATTATGTTGTACATTCCAACAGGTGTTCTTATGTTGTACATTCCAACACCTGTTATTATTTTGTACATTTCAACAGGTTTTACTATGTTGTACATTGCAACACCTGTTATCATGTTGTACATTCCAACAGGTATTATTATGTTGTACATTCCAACACCTGTTATTATGTTGTACATTCCAACAGGTATTATTATGTTGTACATTCCAACACCTGTTATTATGTTGTACATTCCAACACCTGTTATTATGTTGTACATTCCAACAGGTATTATTATGTTGTACATTCCAACACCTGTTATTATGTTGTACATTCCAACACCTGTTATTATGTTGTACATTCCAACAGGTGTTATTATGTTGTACATTCCAACAGGTGTTATTATGTTGTACATTCCAACAGGCGTTATTATGTTGTACATTCCAACAGGTGTTATTATGTTGTACATTCCAACAGGTGTTATTATGTTGTACATTCCAACAGGTGTTATTATGTTGTACATTCCAACAGGTGTTATTATGTTGTACATTTCAACAGGTATTATTATGTTGTACATTCCAACAGGTGTTATTATGTTGTACATTCCAACACCTGTTATTATGTTGTACATTCCAACACCTGTTATTATGTTGTACATTCCAACACCTGTTATTATGTTGTGCATTCCAACAGGTGTTATTATGTTGTACATTCCAACAGGTGTTATTATGTTGTACATTCCAACAGGTGTTATTATGTTGTACATTCTAACAAGTGTTATTATGTTGTACTTTCCAACAGGTGTTATTATGTTGTAAATTCCAACACCTGTTATTATGTTGTACATTCCAACAGGTATTATTATGTTGTACATTCCAACACCTGTTATTATGTTGTACATTCCAACATGTATTATTATGTTGTACATTCCAACACCTGTTATTATGTTGCACATTCCAACAGGTATTATTATGTTGTACATTCCAACAGGTGTTATTATGTTGTAGATTCCAACACCTGCTATTATGTTGTACATTCCAACACCTGTTATTATGTTGTACATTCCAACAGGTGTTATTATGTTGTACATTCCAACACCTGTTATTATGTTGTACATTCCAACACCTGTTATTATGTTGTACATTTCAACAGGTGTTATTATGTTGTACATTCCAACAGGTGTTATTATGTTGTACATTCCAACAGGTGTTATTATGTTGTACATTCCAACACCTGTTATTATGTTGTACATTCCAACAGGTATTATTATGTTGTACATTCCAACACCTATTATTATGTTGTACATTCCAACAGGTTTTATTATGTTGTACATTCCAACAGGTGTTATTATGTTGTACATTCCAACACCTGTTATTATGTTGTACATTCCAACAGGTGTTATTATGTTGTACATTCCAACAGGTGTTATTATGTTGTACATTCCAACTGGTGTTATTATGTTGTACATTCCAACTGGTGTTATTATGTTGTACATTCCAACAGGTGTTATTATGTTGTATATTCCAACACCTGTTATTATGTTGTACATTCCAACACCTGTTATTATGTTGTACATTCCAACAGGTGTTGTTATGTTGTACATTCCAACACCTGTTATTATGTTGTACATTCCAACAGGTGTTATTATGTTGTACATTCCAACAAGTGTTATTATGTTGTACATTCCAACAGGTGTTATTATGTTGTACATTCCAACAGGTGTTATTATGTTGTACATTCCAACAGGCGTTATTATGTTGTACATTCCAACAAGTGTTATTATGTTGTACATTCCAACAGGTGTTATTATGTTGTACATTCCAACAGGTGTTATTATGTTGTACATTCCAACAGGTGTTATTATGTTGTACATTCCAACAGGTGTTATTATGTTGTACATTCCAACACCTGTTATTATGTTGTACATTCCAACACCTGTTATTATGTTGTACATTCCAACACCTGTTATTATGTTGTACATTCCAACAGGTGTTATTATGTTGTACATTCCAACAGGTGTTATTATGTTGTACATTCCAACAGGTGTTATTATGTTGTACATTCCAACAGGTGTTGTTATGTTGTACATTCCAACAGGTGTTATTATGTTGTACATTCCAACAGGTATTATTATGTTGTACAGGGCTTGTACACCTCCTCTTTCTGCTGTAAACATTGTGAATGATCCACTTGACACTCCTGTGGGGAAACTTTGCTTTGATAAAAAAAAAAGAAAAATCCGCAGCTTATTCCAAAATGATTGTGTGTCTGTCTCCTATGTCATTTCCCTCTGGAATAATGTTGTAAATGACATCTGTTGGACCAAAACGTGGTCCCTTCCTAACAGGTATTTACTTCCCAACAAAGTCAAAGAGATATCATTTAAAATCATTCCTGGTTATTACCCTGTAAAGACTGTAATGGTTAAATAGAAGAAGGACATTGATGTTATGTAACATGCACCCAGAGACTGTTAACCACTTGTTTTATACTTGTGAAAACACTCCATCACTATGGCAGGCATCTGTCGCTTCATCCTGGACAATATTTATGACAAATTTTTGCTTTGCTTTAAAGATGTGATTTTTGGTTTTACACTTTATGAACAAAAATTTGAAAAGGAATTCTACCTTTGCAACCTCATTATTTTATTGGCTAAGTTTTATATTCATAAATGTAAGTTTCTTAATACCCGACCTATCTTTTGTGCCTTTAAAAAAGATTTTGAACTTTACATTAAAACACTCTCTACCTCTAACAACAAAAAAGCTGTGAAAACGATGATGCTGTGTTCCAAATTTAAGTTATTTAATGAATCTGAATGAACCTATGGCTTTGCACTTTGTTTATTATATATATATATATATATTTGTTTGTATTCTATTTTTGTTATTTTGAATTTACAACCCCTTGGCGCTGTTTTGTACTGTTTTTATAATGTTTTATAATGTTTTATATTGTTGTTTGGCTTACTGTTTGTAATTGTTGAAATGTATAAATAAACATTTAAAAAAAAAAAAGGAAGGCAGCAGAACAGAACAGTACAGCTTTGTAACGTCAAGTGTGCCAACTGTCGTGAAAGCACATGGACTGAGAAAGACGTGAGCAGGACGCTAATAAGTAGTGATGGGTTGATGAGGCTTCATGTATCGTTTGGACACATTGCAAAACTGTATTGATACTGTGTCAATACTGTGTCACTAAATAATGACATCTGCTGGACAGTAAAAATCCCTACAGGCAACCTATGGACCGACTCAACTGACACTGATTTTATGATCTAGTATATACAATAATATAACCAAGTCATTGTATTTCATTTAGGATTATTTCATATCTTCATTTAAATTAAAATATGTTTTATCTTTTTTAGATACAGTCAATAAATAATGTGAACATGATTGATTGATTGATTGAAAATTTTATTAGTAGATTGCACAGTTCAGTATTCCATACAATTGACCACTAAATGGTATGCACATGTATCATAACAAGGAAACCTAAGAGAACGTGTTGTGAATGAGGATACTGGGGGGGGGGGCAGTACATCTAAGAAGGACAGCTCCAGACTTGAGAAACTGATCAGGCGGGCCGGTTCTACAATGGGAATGAAACTGGACTCACTGGTGATGGTGGCAGAGAAGAGGACTGTGGACAAACTGGTGAGCATCCTGGATGATGCCAGTCACCCTCTGCATAGTGTTATCAGCAGCCAGAGGAGCCTGTTCAGTTCTAGACTGCTTCATCCCAAGTGCAGGACTAATAGACTCAAAAACTCCTTTGTCCCACACGCCATTAGACTGTACAACTCCTCTCTGGGGCGTGGGGGGGGGGGGGGGGGGTACTAGGATGACAGGGGATGCAAAACATTAACAGTGCAATACGTTTTCATAACATGGTCACTACTGCCTACTTTGTCTTGTTATATTCTTATTTTACTGTTATATTTTTATTCCCATTGTTTTTATTCTTTTTGTAATATTTCTCTATTTTGTTTCCTTTTAAACCCCCATTATTTACTTTTTACTTTTTTTTTTAAATTGATCTCAACTCTGTACACTGCTGCTGGAATTTTAATTTTCCTGAAGGAACTCTCCTGAAGGAATCAATGAAGTACTATCTATCTATCTATCTATCTATCTATCTATCTATCTATCTATCTATCTATCTATCTATCTATCTATCTATCTATCTATCTATCTATCTATCTATCTATCTATCTATCTATCTATCTATCTATCTATCTACTTGTGGACTGGGATTTTTTTTTAACATGCGCACTGAATACGCACTGTTGATCGATTGATTGAAACTTTTATTTATTAGTAGATTGCACAGTTCAGTACATATTCCGTACCATTTACCACTAAATAGTAACACCCCAATAAGTTTTTCAACTTGTTTAAATCGGGGTCCACGTTAAGCAATTCATGGTAAAAAGTAGGTGGGGGCGAGCTGGACTCGAACAACCGCCCTATGGGAATCAATATGAACACTTGTGGTCCTTCATTCTACCAACTCAGCTACCGGAGAAATCAGTTACTGATGTGTTTTAATGTAATTAATAGGATGGTTGTGTGGGCGGGACAATACCGGAGAGTCTCCAGTGGAGACTTAATGAAACGACAAGAAAATGAACACAAATACCTTTTTTTCCGATATATGATCAAAATATTCCCAGACGGCGGAAATGATCTCCGACGACGATAAATGGCAAAAAAAAAAAAGACAACGACAGAAGTGCGGCGATTCTGTTGGCAGCAGCATCTCCTAAAAGCCAAGTCTTGATCAGACAACTTTGTCAAATTATCGGCCCATTTCCAAATTAACTTTTGTGTCAAACATTTTGTAGAAATGTGTTTTGGCACAACTGCAGCCTTTTTTAGATGAAAATAGCACTTTAGATCCATTTCAGTCTGGATACAAAGCTTTGCACAGTACTGAATCTGCACTTTTAAAGGTTTTTAATGACTTGCTTTTAATGTCTGATTCTGGCAGCTCTGCCATTTTAGTGCTTTTAGATCTTACAGCTGCCTTTGACACAATCGACCACACAATTCTTTTAGACCGCCTGAGAGACTGTGTGGGTGTCAGGGGGACTGCGTCACAGTGGTTCAGATCTTACCTGTCTGAGAGGTCCTTCTCTGTCAGGCTGGGGGACGCCACCTCCTCTTCTGCCCCGCTTTACTGTGGTGTCCCCCAAGGATCTATTTTAGGCCCCATCCTGTTCGCTCTTTATTTCCTCCCTCTTGGAGATATTTTTAGGAAACATGGAGATGACTGCCAAATTTATATGCCAATTTCAAAAAGCCACGGCCCCCTGACACCCCTCCTTAACTGTCTATGTGACGTCAAGGCTTGGTTAGCCCAGAATTTTTTAATAATGAATGAGGGAAAAACGGAAATTTTAGTTTTTGGTCCGGCCCTCACTGACTTGGGACCATTGCAAAATGATGTGCTTCCCAAAGTCACCAGCCTTGGCGTCACTTTAGACAGCCATTTTAAACCTCACACACAAGTCAATAGCGTTTTAAAATCGTGTTTTTATCACCTTCGTCTTTTAGTAAAGGTTAAACCGTTTTTATTTTTTAACCTTTTTGAAGAAGTCGTGCATGCTTTTATTTGAAGTGGCCTGGACTACTGCAATGCACTTTATGCTGGGATTAGCCAAACAGCTCTCTCCCGGTTGCAGTTAGTCCAGAAGGCGGCAGCAGGACTTTTAACAGGGGCCAGGAAACGCCAGCATATAACCCCAATTCTTCAGAGTTTGCACTGGCTCCCTGTTCATTTTAGAATTGATTTTAAAACATTGCTGTTTGTTTTTAAATCTTTACATGGACTGGCACCTCAATAAATCTCGGACCTCATCCAAATTTACATTCCTGCGCGCGCTCTGAGGTCCGAGAGCCAGTTCCAGCTCGTGGTGCCCAAGACCAGACTTAAGACCAGGGGAGACAGGGCCTTCTCTGTGGTCGGCCCTAAGCTCTGGAACACTCTGCCCCTCCATGTTCAAACTGCTTCCACAGTGGAGTGTTTTAAGTCTCGTCTTAAGACCCACTTTTATTCTTTGGCTTTTAAAACTATGTGAGTTGTGTGGTCCTCTGTCCTCTGTTGTCCTCTGTGTTTTTTATACATTTTGATTTCTATTTTACTGTTCTAATTGCTTTTACCCTTTAAAATTGTTTTTAATCATATTTTGTTTTTATATTGGTTTTATATTTATTTATTTTGTGTTTTTATTCAGTCATTGGTGGAACATAAAATAGTTTTTTTAATATTGTTTTTAACATGGCTGTGCAGCACTTTGGAAACGTTCTTGTTGTTTAAATGTGCTATATAAATAAAGTGGATTGGATTGGATTGGATTGACAAAGATTGAGAGAAAAGTTGAGAATAAAAGTAAAAATGGGGAGAAAAGGAGAGAATGAAGGTGAAAACAGATAGAAAATGAGAGAAAGAAGGTATAGAGTATGAATATTAAATACAATCAGGTGAGCAGATACCTCAGCTGGGACGAGTTATCTAATCACCTGTTTCCTTTATCAGCAGCGTTGGAAACCATGAGAGGGGCTGGCGATTGAGGAGTGAGAGCCAGACGAAGGAGATCAGGAGAAACGCATGTCATTGAGAGCTGAAAAGCTGAAAGAGACATTGAGCACAAAAATAAATTGTGAAGAAATAAAAAGTGTGTAACCACTGAACCAGGCGTGGTGTTTCCGTGGAGGGAATGGAGGATCCAGGACGAGGATCTCCACAGGGCTATATAAATAAACATTGATTGACATTGATTGATTGATATTTGTAGTTGCTCAGATGGATGGTGGATGGACTGTGGTGGTAAAGCTTGGCTTGACTGCTGCTGTGTGAGGGGTTGATAGTCTTGAGCCTGGGGGTTGAGAGTGACTGCTGGTTCCTTGGTTCTTTTTAAGTAGGAGCTCATGCCATCAGATGCTGTGTGTGAGGAAGCATGAAGGCTGGACGCTTTTAAAACTCCTAATTTTGCATCAGCAGCTGCCAATTGAGCATGCAGGTCCATCATTTCCTTTTTCTTTCGGATTCTTTCCCTCTCCTCTTCCAATTTCTTTTTTATCTTTTCCTCCTCCTCTTCCAAGGCAGCGAGGGCAGCCCTGTCGGCCTCTGCCTGTCTGCGAACTGAGGAGGTTCTAGAATTACTAGAACCAGACCGTGTGTGACTCCCATGTGATTTGTGACTTATATTACTAATGCTGTCATTTGGATTAATTTCGTTTTCGAAATCTTCCATATTTTCCAGGGTTGGTGTTTTTATCCAGGTGTTAACATGCTCAATGAATTCATGTAGATTGATTAATTTGGCTTTGTACCATATGTCGTGATTGATTTGGTCCTCTGTTGGTAGAATTGGTAGGAGGGATGTGTGTGCACTTGCGGTTTCCTTTATAACATTGAGATATTTGGTGAAAGCAGATTGCACGTCCATTTTGTCCTCTCCATTTTCCATCATTTCCATGATATGTTTCTGCATGTTGCTTGCCTTGTTTAATTTAGATCTTCTCTCCTTCTCAAGTGTTTCAATTCTGTGCATTAGGGCTTTTGGTGTCATTTTCACTGTGCGTTTTTTTTTTTACATCAGATGTTTGATCTGTGTCATACTTGCCAACCTTGAGACATCCGATTTCGGGAGGTGGGGGGTGGGGGTGGGGGGCATCGTCGGGGTGGGGCGTGGTTAAGAGGGAAGGAGTATATTTACCGCTAGATTCATAGATTTACCAAGTCAAGTATTTCATATATATCAATCAATCAATCAATCAATCAATCAATCAATGTTTATTTATATAGCCCTAAATCACTCGTGTCTCAAAGGGCTGCACAAACCACAACACAAAACACCACATATATATATATATATATATATATATATATATATATATATATATATATATATATATATATATGTATGTATGTATATATATATATATATGTATGTGTATATATATATATATATATATATATATATATATATATATATATATATATACATATATAAAATACACACTTGAATTTCAGTGTTCATTTATTTACACATTTACACACACACAACACTCATCTACTCATTGTTGAGTTAAGGGTTGAATCGTCCATCCTTTTTCTAACCATATGCATGTACAGTAGATGGCAGTATTGTCCTGTTTAAGAGTTTCACAACAATGCTGTTTGGCAGACGAACTGCTTTACGGTAGACGAAAATGGACTGCTGTTGTTGTATGTTGTTTTACCGCGCTGGGAGGACGTTAATGAAACTGCCTAAAAATAAACCCACATAAGAAACCAATAACTCGCCATCGATCATTTTACAGTTATAACATCATTGGGCAGACACGCTCTTTATACACGTCACTCAGGTCCGCATGGAGCTGGAGGGGGCGTGGCCTCCAGCTACGCCTGAATTTCGGGAGAAAATTGTCCCAGGAGGTTTTCGGGAGAGGCGCTGAATTTCGGGAGTCTCCCGGAAAATCCAGGAGTGTTGGTAGGTATGATCTGTGTCCACCTGTTTTTCCATCTCTGCAGGTTGTGACTGATTTTCAATCATTTCTGACAGTTCAGCCTGTGAGGGTTCCATTTGACCTTTAATTGTATCACACATTGAATGCGTTACTTTTGATTCCATTAACACATGATCATGCATTTCCAAAGCATTGTATTTTCCTTTCCCAGGATCCATGATTATGCACAACCCACAATTCTAAATCAGATCAAATAAATGGAAACCTTGTTAATGTCACTCAAAACACCAAACATCAAAACCGCAATTATTCATTTGCATTTGTTCAAACCAAAACCTCACCCACGAATGGGCTTGCACAAGGAATCATAAAACACCACCTTGTATTTTAAATGTACCCACGAACGGGTTGCAATCATTCACAACATCTCCTGGAAAATACCCACTAACCACCAATGCATTGGATTTTTTGTTGCTGTCTTTGTGTGCACACACTGTTATATGGCCATATATTACATACCTTTACTTCATGCTGGCCTGTGACTTTGTTCTTGTCTTCAAAAGATTTTCTTCGAAAAGAGTTCCATATCTTTGAAAAGAGTACACAACTTCAAACAGCGCTGCTCAGCTGTCGCTCCAAAGTGATATCTGTTTGTCGAGACATTATGTATTTTGCATCTAAAGGTCGGAGGTTCTGATGATAGTGAAAGCTAAGAGATGAACAATGTCTCCCTCGTTCAGAATACGCAAATTCACACTTATTTAGTTAGTTCTCAAATAAAAATTTGAGTTTTGCCCCATTTGAGAAAAATCCCTCAGAGTATTTTGCTATTTCTTTTTTTTTAACTTAAGTGAAATGCTTTGAAAATAGAATGTGAGGTTACAGTGCACTTGACCTTAACATATATAATAATCATAGTTTGAGTTTGTGCCAAATTTGAGGAAAATCTATCAAATAATTCTTGAGATATGGCTTTAACAATGTGCTAAGTTAAGACAAAATCATAAAAACAAATATATAAAAAAATACTCAAGACCTGCTGTCACATTGTTTTGTTCATGTAAACATTGTTTTATACCATATTGTGTACAGATTCTAAACTGTACTGCAGTTTTTGTTGTATTTCCATTTTTCGTCATTATTCGATATTTTGATTGTTGTCAGCCATTTTGGGCCAAAGTGTTCTTTATTTTATTTTATTTCTTTACTTCCTCTTACAACAAAGTATCTGCTGAAAATTTTAATGTATAAAACATTATTGTTAAGCAAAATGTACCATGTGTATGTTCAATTTTACAGGTTGCTATTCACTTACTTTGAAGCATTTTTTTCATTTGTTTTATATGTTTCATGGTTTAAATTTAAATTAAAGTATACCAATGCTAAAATACCTGTATCAAATGTTAGGTATATGCATTAATGTCAATTTGTTCGAGAGAGTCTGTTTCCAGAATGAATGTAAATACATTTACAAGAAAAAACAGCTGCATAAGATTTTCGTTTTTTTATCATTCCTATTTTTATACATTTATGGCTCTTAAAAAAACTGCCAGGATATTCTGCGGAGAACGTTTAACCTAATGTCCGCAATGGCATTGTGTAGGCAAAAAAAGAGTAGTGCCCAGACGTGGGAACGAAAATCACTTTCTAGCCACTTTTTCCTGGTTCACCTTATGGCCTATAACTAAGAGTTTCCCGCTTGTCTCCAACCTTTCCCCCATGCATTCCTGAGAGTGTGTGCCTCACCGACACTCTGCTGTTAACAGGCGGCCTTTGTCTTTTGAGGCCTCCAATAAATACTAAAACAAAAAGGTATTCTCTGAACATTTCTTCTTAAATAGATTATTACATTGTAAAACAACAGACACTTTACTTTTGTGTGTCCTTATGTCCCTGCAAGATGATGTTACGTTTTGGACGCATGGCTGCAATGGTTGTGATCTCTCGAATGAAGAATTTTAGAATAGAATAGAAAGTACTTTCTTGATCCCTGGTGGAAATTCAGCACCACAGTTCGCTCACAATAGGCAATAATAATTTACACCAGTAAAACCAGCAAACCAGTAATTACAGTCTGCAAATTGTGTTGTTGTTGAATGATATTTATCAGATTTAAAGTCAAATACAGTTTATATACATGTCTGTCTATCTGTGTTGGCCCTGCGATGAGGTGGCGGCCTGTCCAGGGTGTACGGCGCCTTCCGCCTGAATGCAGCTGAGATAGGCTCCAGCACACCCCGCCATCCCTAAAGGGACACACAGTCGATAAAGGGATGGATGGATCATTGGTGGCCGTGATTTTTTGTGTAGACACCATGAAAACATACATTTAGATTGAATCGTTCATGACTTGCCCATCACGATGACTCGTTGGCCCCGCCCCTAAGTGACGCATGCGTGGAGGATATGTTCTTCGCAGCAAAGTCCTCCTTTACTCCACACACGCTTCTAAGCCTCGGCACATCTACTAACTACACTTTATTCATCCTCCGTGTCAGCATCAACTCCACTCGTCTCACTCTACTTTGGAGATTATTAGGCCCGCTTAGATTGCTCCTTGTTTGAGCGCGCTAGTTAGCCTAGCATGCTAGTTAGCTTAGCTTGTTAGCCGCTAACAAAGAGACGCGGATTTGATCAACACATCGCTTAGTTAAGATCAAGTGTGAGTGTAAAGTGTTGTGATTGTGTGGAAATGTGCGAAAGAACCATAGCAGAGTACGAGGAGGAACTTTGTCCAACTAAAGAGGAGAAGGAGCGACCACATGAAAAACCTCAAGTTGTGTTACACAGAACAGGTTTGTTTACTTCTTACTCTCACATCTTTACTAACTTTATATTTCATCATTAATATGACGTGTTTGATTAATAATTTATCAATAGGTGTACTCAGACACATGATTGTTATTGTGTTATTAATGTGATTATCAGACAGCAGTCATTTCCATTAGATAATGTTCAAATAGAGGTGATTTGGCACACTTATAATTAAAAAAACAAAAATAATGTTGTTTTTCATACGATATGTACTAGTATTGTATATGTGGATGGGGGCCCTGCTTTGGAAATAATGTGTACCCCTTTCAGAGATCACATTTAGTTCCACTTCAAACATTCACATGTTGCACAATGAGATGAGATGGTATAACGTGAACAGTTCTGGAACTTTCTAACTCGGGGGAAAGAACGGGATCTCGTTGGAAGCGCGATGTATGAGCAGACGCCGTTTGGGTATAACAAAATGGTGTCTGCCAATTTAGTTTACAACTTCACTACATCAGTAGTTGTCAAACCTTTTTCACCAAGTACCACCTCAGAAAATACTTGGATTTCCAAGTACCACCATCATGAACAGCATTAAAATATAGTAGCATAGTAGGCCTTAATTATTCATTAATAACAAGGAAGACACATTATTTAACAAGTATATTTAATATTTTAGTTACTGTAACATTACACACAGTTTGAACAGTAACACAGTGTTTGCATGTTGGAAAATAAAACAATGTACATAAAAAATGAAATAATATTTGGCGTACCATTAGGTGATACCCGCGTACCACTAGTGGTACACGTACCACAGTTTTAGAATCCCTGCTCGATCGGTTCAAGAAGACATGATCAATGCACGCGTGTGCAGAGACAAGGTCACTTCCATTTTATTTGTTTTACGTCAGTTATGTTCCTGCATGTTGTCACTACTATAGTTTTCCTTTTTGCAATCTTTATTTGAATAACAATTTCACATAAAAGATGACATGCTGATCATTTAAAAAATTACAGAGCTCCTAAAGGGACATAGGTACAATTTTTTTGAGATATGTATCTTGTGCGCACCAGAAACTATGATGCAGCTTCCTCAGTTGACCTCTGACCTGGTCCACAGAGATGACTAATGTTTGCGTAGAGGTGGAGGAGGAGGAGGAGGAGGGGGTTACAACCATGGCTGGGGAGGGGGAGAAGAAAAGGGGGTGGATGCAATGAGGATTGGGGGGTGGGGAGAACAGTACTGGTTAAACCGGTTGAAGAAGTTCTTCATCTCATTGGCCCTCTCTATTGTCCCCCCTACTGCTCTGGTCTTTGTCTTGTGGCCTGTGATGGTTTTCACACCTTCCCAGACCTCCATCATGTTGTTCTGCTCCAGCTTCTTCCTGTAGCTGTCCTTAGTCTTCCTCACGCGTCCTCTCACCTCCCGCTGTGCTGCTCTCATTGCCTCCCTGTCTCCACTCCAGAAGGCAGCTTTCTTCTTGTTGAGCACAGCTTGAACCTCCTGTGTTACCCAGGGTTTGTCATTAGGGTAGCACTGAACAGTCTTAGCAGGGCAGGTCACGTCTAGGCAGAAGTTGAGGTAATCCGTAGGACAGTGAGTCTGACCATCAATGTCCTCACCATGTGGAAACTGTGTTCCATTTGTCTGTCACAGAATGACATCACACTAAGATGTTCAGTGACAGTTTTCTTTAGCTATTTAGCATTTTTGTTCAGTATCAATCAATCAATCAATCAATGTTATTTATACAGCCCTAAATCACATTTGTCTCAAAGGGCAAAAAAAAGGCAGTAAACATCTTCCAAACAAAGTGTTTGCGAGCGAAATTTTCTGAAATGTGTAGGTATATTCTTGCTATCGTTTACATTTTCAGAATGTATAATATTGTGTTTTAGAGAAATGCTTTGACATTCTTGTCAGGTTCAAACACCGATGACATCTATTTGACAAGACAAGAAGCAAAGAAATCAAACAGAGACAGGATTCCATTTAGCTCATGAGGAGAAACGTCTGGGCTGCAACTTCGTACAGTTTCCCACCACGCTTTAAATAAATAAATGATAAATGGGTTGTACTTGTATAGCGCTTTTCTACCTTCAAGGTACTCAAAGCGCTTTGACACTACTTCCACATTTACCCATTCACACACACATTCACACACTGATGGAGGGAGCTGCCATGCAAGGCGTCAACCAGCACCCATCAGGAGCAAGGGTGAAGTGTCTTGCTCAGGACACAACGAGGTTGGTACTACGTGGGATTTGAACCAGTGACCCTTGGGAGAGTGCGCACGGCCACTCTCCCAATGCGCCACGCCTCCCTTTGACGAGGGAGTTCCACGCTTCCTCTTTTATGTGGGCCTTTTCTGATTACATAGCTGCAGCTGTTTTTAAAGGGATGGGGGGGGGGGTCGTAAGCAGCTTTTGCACTCGGTCGTAAACAGTTTAAAGAAATGGTCTGCTTTGTAGATCTCAGGTTAGGAAAAGGTCTTCCTGTGGCTGTCAATAGATCAAAGAAACCGACACCTCCATGTTGCATCCCATTGCAGACAGTGGAGTTTTACAAGCCTTTTGTTTGATAAGATGAAAGACAGCTTTGGTCTTCTAGCAGGGGACCTGAACTCAATGGAACACAAAGTTTTTTCATAACTTCCATCCATCCATTTTCTACCGCTTATTCCCTTTTGGGGTCGCGGGGGGCGCTGAACTCATATACAATTATTCTGAAAATTTTGTTATTATTGTTAATATCATATGGAATCAATAATTGGTCGCAGTAAAGTGGCAAATTGGGTACTTTTTAGCTCTAAAAAGGGTATTTCAACAAGTAAACAGTACAGTAGGTACTTGATTTTGATAGATGTAATGCTCATAGGGACTGCGTGGCGTAGTGGGAGAGTGGCCGTGCGCAACCCGAGGGTCCCTGGTTCAATCCCCACCTAGTACCATCTTCGTCACGTCCGTTGTGTCCTGAGCAAGACACTTCACCCTTGCTCCTGATGGGTGCTGGTTTGGCGCCTTGCATGGCAGCTCCCTCCATCAGTGTGTGAATGTGTGTGTGAATGGGTAAATGTGGAAATAGTGTCAAAGCGCTTTGAGTACCTTGAAGGTAGAAAAGCGCTATACAAGAACAACCCACTTATTTTATCATAAGGGTATTCTAGTAAACTATGCAGAGATGAGATTTTTCAGTATCAAAATATTACTTGAAATCAAATTTTGGCAGCAGCAGAGTGGTTGTTTCGGTATATTTTAGCTTTGTAAAGGGTATTTCTACAAGTATACAGTACAGTAGGTACTTCCATCCATCCATCTTCTTCCGCTTATCCGAGATCGGGTCGCGGGGGCAGCAGCCTAAGCAGGGAAGCCCAGACTTCCCTCTCCCCAGCCACTTCGTCTAGCTCTTCCCGGGGGATCCCGAGGCGTTCCCAGGCCAGCCGGGAGACATAGTCTTCCCAACGTGTCCTGGGTCTTCCCCGTGGCCTCGTACCGGTTGGACGTGCCCTAAACACCTCCCTCGGGAGGTGTTCGGGTGGCATCCTGACCAGATGCCCAGATGCCGAACCACCTCATCTGGCTCCTCTCCATGTGGAGGAGCAGCGGCTTTACTTTGAGTTCCTCCCGGATGGCAGAGCTTCTCACCTTATCTCAGTAGGTACTTGATATATATATATATATATATATATATATATATATATATATAATGCTCATTAGAGTATTCTAGTAAAATAAGCAGAGATGAGATGTGTCAATATCAAACTATTATTTAAAATACATTTTTGGCAGCAACAAAGTGGCCATTTCGGCAGATATTTGCTCTAAAAATAGTATTTCAACAAGTAAACAGTACAGTAGGTACTTGATATTGATATATCTGTGAATTGTGAATTATATTATATAGCGCTTTTTCTCTAGTGACTCAAAGCGCTTTACATAGTGAAACCCAATATCTAAGTTACATTCAAACCAGTGTGGGTGGCACTGGGAGCAGGTGGATAAAGTGTCTTGCCCAAGGACACAACGGCAGTGACTAGGATGGCGGAAGCGGGAATCGAACCTGCAACCCTCAAGTTGCTGGCACGGCCACTCTACCAACCGAGCTAATGGTCATAAGGGCATTCTAGTAAAATGCGTGTGTGTAAATATGCGATGTGTAAATATCAAAATATTACATCAGATCACTTTTTGATTGAAGATTCAAGATTGTTTATTGTCATATGCACAGTTAAACAGACAGTTTGCCGTACAATGAAAATCTTACTTTGCTAGTCCACCCTTCAACAAGTCACACGGTACTTAGCTAAAAATAAAAATGTATATACAAGGCACAGTAAGTAACATAACATTATTGCACATTCTGATTGACAGTCAACAGTATAAATATGGAGGTGACCTTGGGTCACAGCAGCAGTTAAAGTGTCTTTAGTGATCAAAGGTGAAACGTGTCTACAGTGATGGTTCACAGTTAGGGGGTGGTCATTGTAGCTGTCTTTTGTTCAAAAAGACAAAAGTAAAGGGTTGGGGGGGAGCTGGCATTCAAAAGTTAGCATTCACAAGCCTGATGGCCTGTGGGTAAAAACTGTTTGTCTGTCTGGTAGTCCTGGATTTCAGGCTCCTGTATGGTCTGCCTGATGGTAGGAGGCTGAAGAGACCGTGTACTGTCCTTGATGATGTTGTGTGCTCTCCTGGTGGCCCTGGTAGACTACATGTCCTGTAGTGAGGGGAAGGCTGCTCCTGATATGTACTGAGGAGTTTTAATCACTCGCTGGAGTGCCTTCCTGTCCTTAGCAGTGCAGTTTCCATACCAGACCGTGATTGAGCTGGTAAGGACACTCTCAACCATACTTTTATAGAAGTCGCTGAGAATTTTGGGTGGCATGCCAAATTTTCTCAGCTTTCTTAGGAAATACAGTCACTACTGGCCTTTCTTTATTGTTTGTTGGGTGTTGTGATCCCAGGTGAGGTCCTCGCTGATGTGAGTCCCGAGGAATTTAAAGGTTTTCACCCTGTCCACCTTTGTCCCACCTATGTACATCATCTCCTTGGTCTTGTCTGTGTTCAAGGAGAGATTATTATCCTTACACCAGGCCACCAGTTCCGCTACCTCCCTTCTGTACGTAGTATCATCTGCAAACTTGATGACAGTGGTGTTTGGCAGTCGTGTGTGAAGAGGGTGTACAATAGGGGGCTCAGCACGCAGCCTTGGGGGGTCCCAATGCCTAGAACCTTTGTGCCTGATGTCTGGTTGCCGATACTGACTGACTGGGGCCGGTTTGTGAGAAAGTTCAGGACCCAGTCACAGAGAGTTGGTGTCAGACCAACAGTGAGGAGTTTAGCAGTGAGTTTTTGTGGGATGACCGTGTTAAAAGCAGAGCTGTAGTCGATGAATAATAGCCTGGCATAGGTGTCCTTGCCCTCTACGTGGGTGAGGGTGGTGTGGATGACGGGGTTGACTGCAACCTCACTGGACCGATTCTGCCGGTAGGCAAACTGTAGAGCAGGGGTCACCAACGCGGTGCCCACGGGCACCAGGTCGCCTGTTAGGACCAGATGAGTCGCCCGCTGGCCTGTTCTAAAAATAGCTCAAATAGCAGCACTTACCAGTGAGCTGCCTCTATTCTTTAAATTGTATTCATTTACTAGCAAGGTGGTCTCGCTTTGCTCGACCTTTTTAATTCTAAGAGAGACAAAACTCAAATAGAATTTGAAAATCCAAGAAAATATTTTAAAGACTTGGTATTCACTTGTTTAAATACATTCATTTATTTTTTTACTTTGCTTCTTATAACTTTCAGAAAGACAATTTTTTGAAGAAAAAAAACTACCTTAAAATTGATTTTAGGATTGTTAAACACATTCACCTTTTTACCTTTTCAATTCCTTCCTCTTCTTTCCTGTCAATTTAAATCAATGTTCAAGTATTTTTTTTTTATTGTAAGGAATAATAAATACATTTTAATATAATTCTTCATTTTAGCTTCTGTTTTTTCGACAAAGTATCCATCCATCCATTTTCTACCGCTTATTCCCTTTCGGGGTCGCAGGGGGCGCTGGCGCCTATCTCAGCTACAATCGGGCGGAAGGCAGGGTACACCCTGGACAAGTCGCCACCTTATCGCAGGGCCAACACAGAGAGACAGACAACATTCACACTCACATTCACACACTAGGGACCATTTAGTGTTGCCAATCAACCTATCCCCAGGTGCATGTCTTTGGAGACAAAGTATATTAGTGAAATATTTCTTCAAACTTATTATGATTAAAATTCAGAGAAATTATTCCGGCAAATCTACAAAATCTGTAGGATCAAATTTAAATCTTATTTCAAAGTATTTTGAATTACTTTTAAAATTTTTGTTATGGAAAATCTAGAAGAAATAATGATTTGTCTTTGTTAGAAATATCGCTTGGTCCAATTTATTATATATTCTAACAAAGTGCAGATTGGATTTTAACCTATTCAAAACATGTCATCAACATTCAAAAATTAATATTAATTAGGAAAAATGACTAATGATGTTCCATAAATTATTTTTTTTAATTGTTTCAAAAAGATTTAAATTAGCAAGTTTTTCTCTTCATTTTTTTCGGTTGAATTTGGAATTTTAAAGATAAACTGTTTTTAAAAATTGTATTTTAATTTTTTTCGTGTTTTCTCCTCTTTTAAACTGTTCAATTAAGTGTTTTTTCATCATTTATTCTCTACAAAAAAAAACTTCCGTAAAAAGAAAAAACATTTACGACAAAATGATAGACAGAAATATCAATTTTTTATATATATAGATTTGTTTATTAAAGGTAATTTGAGCAAATTGGCTATTTCTGGCAATTTATTTAAGTATGTATCAAACTGGAAGCCCTTCGCATTGATCAGTACCCAAGAAGTAGCTCTTGGTTTCAAAAAGGTTGGTGACCCCTGCTGTAGAGGGTCCAGTGTGTCTGGGATGGTCTTCTTGATGTGTGACATGACTATCCTCTCGAAGCACTTCATCACTATTGGGGTGAGTTGTCTAGTATGTTTACTATTTTATTTAGGAAAAACTTTCAATAAGAATCATATGTTTAATGTACTCGAAGATTTTTTGTTAAAATGAAGCCAATAATGTACTTTTTTGTGGTCCCATTTATTTAGATAAGTATTGAAAAGTATCAAAATACATTTTGGTATAGGTCCCGGTACTATAATATTGGTATCGGGACAACACTAGTAAGAACAGAATTCATTGGTTGATTCTTTGACCACCTTAGTAGTCATTTTTTCACTGGAGAGATTAGTCTCTACGATGCAGCCAAGATAGGTAATCTCATTTTTGTTTGTTATTATATTGTCACCCACTTTGACTGTGAAGTTGTCTACTTTTCTGAGGTTAGGAATTGACCCAAAGACCTGTGTACTTGCAAGTACCGAGGCAAGTCTTATTTCGGCAGTTTGTCATTGAAAGCCTTGCTAGTCTAGGTCTTGAGGATTGTAGCTTCGCTTATTTTGTGGCCGTCAGCCTCGGTTCTATGTTCTTTATGGGTACAGAAAATGATGGAATGATCACTTAAGCCGCACACAGTAGTTCCACTCGTGGTGATCTGAGACTGGTCAGAAGTAACAAGGAGGTCTATGAAGGATTAAAAGGACTCACTCACCCTGGTAGTGTGCTTAATGAGCTAAGTGAGACAATGTTGGTGGCACAGCTTAGTGAAGGTTTTAAAAATGGGTGCATCCTTTCAGGACATATCAGTGTTCCAGTCCCCAAGAAGTAAACCTGTATCAACATGTTTACATAAAACTCACACACTCACTAAATACATTTTATACTGTAAACAAATCTAATTAAAGTTATAATTTCACTTCCTAAATCTGACTTACAAGTATCAATAAGTGAACATAAACAATTATTTTCAATAACTAAAGTAGTCAAAACTTGAATTATTAAGGTGACTGACTTTCCTTCAGCGTGTCGTAGATGGTCTCCAATTCCTAAAGAGGAATTGTTGATGAAGATACTCCATAAAACAGCACATAGTAAAACATGTTTTTGTGAAAGTTCCTTTTGGCCCAGGTAACAAAATGACCACCAAAAAATATTTTGCATGATCACAAAAACATACCATGAATGTTTTTGCAGTGATTTTGGAATTAGATTTTTTGAATTTTAGGAACCAATTGGGTATTTCCTGTGTTTTTATTGTTTGTTTTGCTACACACTTTTAACACAACACACGGAAGAACACAAATAATGTAATTGTGTCAACAGTGTCAGTTCAAAACTATTTCTATTCCCTCTTGATCTTATTTACTTATTTACCCAACAGATGTCCAGCAGCCCCCTCACATTAAAGAGGAAGAGGAGAATCCACAGCCCCCCCACATTAAAGAGGAAGAGGAGGAAGTGTGGATGAGTCAGGAGGGAGAGTGTCTTCTAGGGCAGGAGGAGGCTGATGTCAGCAAGTTTCCACTGACTGTTGTCTCTGTGAAGACTGAAGAGCATGAAGACAAACCACCTGAGTCCTCACAGCTTCATCACAGTCCAAGTAAGCACAACATTTTATTCTCAGGGCATTCAATCCATCACAACTGGACTCTTCACTTTCTCTTACAAGACCTTTGTCCTCTCATCCAAGTAGGCTTCATCACTTCATGCTCATACACTTCAAGTCTTAAATCTAATCATTGGAATTTAGAGGGGAACTGCACTTTTTTGAGGAATTTTTCTATCGTTCACAATCATTATAAAAGACATGATGGTGGATATATAAAAAAAAATAAATCCCATTCTAACTAGGGCTGGGCGATATGGCCTTTTATTAATATCTCAATATGTTTAGTCCACATCACGATACAGCATATATATGTGGATATTTTGCCTTAGCCTTGAATGAACACTTGATGCATATAATCACAGCAGTATGATGATTCTATGTGTCTACATTCAAACATTCTTCTTCATACTGCATTCATATATGCTACTTTTAAACTTTCATGCAGAGAGGGAAACCACAACTAAGTCAAATTAGCAAAAGTGTATTTATTAAACAGTTATTAAGCAGTGGCACAAACATTCATGTCATTTCCAAAGCAAAAAGTGCAAGATTGTCAGAGACATTTTAAAACAAGCTATGAGTGCACTTTTGTGCATGATGTCACTAAGATGACATAGCAAAACAACACTATATTAAAGTGCACTTGTTGTACAGAACACCACTACAATAGTTTAAAACAAATAAAGTGCACTTTTTTGCATGATGTCACACAAGATATTTCAATAAGTGTCAAATAAAAATGTGCTGCATAATAGGAAATCAAATAGTGTATGTCCTTCACTATGTGGTAGGTTCCTACGGACGTTATCTCCTTCTGTTGTTGACCAGTTTTTTCATATGGGGTTGATGTGGAAATGGTTGTATGGGCATTTTGTGGGTGTGGCACCAAACTGAGATGTTGACATGCAGAGTTTCAAGCACTCCTCATTCTCTAGCGGGTGACTTTTCAAATGATGCTACACATTAGCAGTGCTGCAACTTTTTGTAGCAACGCTTTTGCCGCATACTTGACATATTACGGTTGTCTTTTCAACATCTTCCCTTTTGAAACCAAACCACCGCCAGACAATGGACTCTGTGCTGCTTTTCTTGGGAATTAATTATTCCTTCATTTGTTACCAGACTAGCACCTTCTTTCTCTCGTATTACCACTAGCACCACCCCGTTAGCACCACAGCTAACGTTATAATGCCGCTACCTGTCTGCTCTGCGAGGGCGTATGACGTTGCACACGCGACAGTATGTGACGTATGTGAGAAGGTGCGCTTGTTTTATGTCTCTGTGAGAAGGAGAGACAAGAAAGAGTGAGAAGATGATGTAGTGTAATGCCCGCGGCTAAAAGCAACTGAGTGAGAATCTATACTCCAATACTGACAATATAGTCATTTTCTATAGCGCACAGAGACAAACCCACAATATATGGAGTATATTCCATATATCACCCAGCCCTAATTCTAACTCATAAATGTAAATAAAAGTCCACTTGCAATGGAGCCAATGGGAGGTCCTCTCTAATCATCCAAAAAACGCCAACCAAGTATTGAGTTGAGTTGAGATGAGTATGACTTTATTTGGAACATGCAAGCATACAACATGATACATCACACATGCATGTATACAACATGATACATCACACATGCATGCATACAACATGATACATCACACATGCATGCATACAACATGATACATCACACATGCACGCATACAACATGATACATCACACATGCATGTATACAACATGATACATCACACATGCACGCATACAACATGATACATCACACATGCATGTATACAACATGATACATCACACATGCATGCATACAACATGATACATCACACATGCATGCATACAACATGATACATCACACATGCACGCATACAACATGATACATCACACATGCATGTATACAACATGATACATCACACATGCATGCATACAACATGATACATCACACATGCACGCATACAACATGATACATCACACATGCATGTATACAACATGATACATCACACATGCATGCATACAACATGATACATCGCACATGCATGCATACAACATGATACATCGCACATGCATGCATACAACATGATACATCACACATGCATGCATACTACATGATACATCACACATGCATGTATACAACATGATACATCACACATGCATGTATACAACATGATACATCACACATGCAAGCATACAACATGATACATCACACATGCATGCATACAACATGATACATCACACATGCATGCATACAACATGATACATCACACATGCAAGTATACAACATGATACATCACACATGCAAGCATACAACATGATACATCACACATGCATGCATACAACATGATACATCACACATGCAAGTATACAACATGATACATCACACATGCAAGCATACAACATTAAACATCACACATGCATGCATACAACATGATACATCACACATGCAAGTATACAACATGATACATCACACATGCAAGCATACAACATGATACATCCCACATGCATGAATACAACATATACATCACACATACAACATGATACATCACACATGCATGCATACAACATGATACATCACACATGCATGTATACAACATGATACATCACACATACAACATGATACATCACACATGCATGTATACAACTTGATACATCACACATGCATGCATACCACATGATACATCACACATACATGCATACAACATGATACTTCACGCATACAACATGATACTTCACACATACAACATGATACATCACACATGCATGCATACAACATGATACATCACACATGCAAGTATACAACATGATACATCACACATGCATGTATACAACTTGATACATCACACATGCATGCATACCACATGATACATCACACATGCATGCATACAACATGATACATCACACATGCAAGTATACAACATGATACATCACACATGCAAGCATACAACATGATACATCCCACATGCATGAATACAACATATACATCACACATACAACATGATACATCACACATGCATCCATGCAACATGATACATCACACATACAACATGATACATCACACATGCATGTATACAACTTGATACATCACACATGCATGCATACCACATGATACATCACACATACATGCATACAACATGATACATCACACATGCATGCATACAACATGATACATCACACATGCATTCATACAACATGATACATCACACATGCATTCATACAACATGATACATCACACATACAACATGATACATCACACATGCATGTATACAACTTGATACATCACACATGCATGCATACCACATGATACATCACACATACATGCATACAACATGATACTTCACGCATACAACATGATACTTCACACATACAACATGATACATCACACATGCATGCATACAACATGATACATCACACATGCTTGCATACAACTAGATACATCACACATGCATGCATACAACATGATACATCACACATGCATGCATACAACATGATACATCACACATGCATGCATACAACATGATACATCACACATGAATGCATACAACATGATACATCACACATGCATGTATACAACATGATACATCACACATGCATGCATACAACATGATGCATCACACATACAGCATGCATACAACATGATACATCACACATATAACATGATACATCACACATGCATGTATACAACATTATACATCACACATGCATGCATACAACATGATACATCACACATACATGCATACAACATGATACATCACACATACAACATGATACATCACACATGCATGCATACAACATGATACATCACACATGCTTGCATACAACATGATACATCACACATGCATGCATACAACATGATACATCACACATGCATGCATACAACATGATACATCACACATGCATGCATACAACATGATACATCACACATGCATGTATACAACATGATACATCACACATGCATGCATACAACATGATACATCACACATACAACATGATACATCACACATGCATGCATACAACATGATACATCACACATACAACATGATACATCACACATGCATGCATACAACATGATATCATGTTGTATGCATGCATGTGTGATGTATCATGTTGTATACATGCATGTGTGATGTATCATGATGCATGCATGCATACAACATGATACATCACACATGCACGCATACAACATGATACATCACACATACATGCATACAACATGATACATCACACATGCACGCATACAACATGATACATCACACATGCACGCATACAACATGATACATCACACATGCACGTATACAACATGATACATCACACATGCACGCATACAACATGATACATCACACATGCATGTATACAACATGATACATCACACATGCACGCATACAACATGATACATCACACATGCACGCATACAACATGATACATCACACATACAACATGAAACATCACACATGCACGCATACAACATGATACATCACACATGCACGCATACAACATGATACATCACACATGCACGCATACAACATGATACATCACACATACAACATGATACATCACACATGCATGCATTCAACATGATACATCACACATGCATTCATACAACATGATACATCACACATACAACATGATACATCACACATGCATGTATACAACTTGATACATCACACATGCATGCATACCACATGATACATCACACATGCATGCATACAACATGATACATCACACATGCAAGTATACAACATGATACATCACACATGCAAGCATACAACATGATACATCCCACATGCATGAATACAACATATACATCACACATACAACATGATACATCACACATGCATGCATACAACATGATACATCACACATGCATGCATACAACATGATACATCACACATGCATTCATACAACATGATACATCACACATGCATGTATACAACTTGATACATCACACATGCATGCATACCACATGATACATCACACATACATGCATACAACATGATACTTCACACATACAACATGATACTTCACACATACAACATGATACATCACACATAAATGCATACAACATGATACATCACACATGCTTGCATACAACTAGATACATCACACATGCATGCATACAACATGATACACCACACATGCATGCATACAACATGATACATCACACATGCATGCATACAACATGATACATCACACATGCATGTATACAACATGATACATCACACATGCATGCATACAACATGATACATCACACATACAGCATGCATACAACATGATACATCACACATACAACATGATACATCACACATGCATGCATACAACATGATACATCACACATGCATGTATACAACATGATACATCACACATACAACATGATACATCACACATGCATGTATACAACTTGATACATCACACATGCATGCATACCACATGATACATCACACATGCATGCATACAACATGATACTTCACGCATACAACATGATACTTCACACATACAACATGATACATCACACATGCATGCATACAACATGATACATCACACATGCAAGTATACAACATGATACATCACACATGCAAGCATACAACATGATACATCCCACATGCATGAATACAACATATACATCACACATACAACATGATACATCACACATGCATGCATACAACATGATACATCACACATGCATTCATACAACATGATACATCACACATGCATGTATACAACTTGATACATCACACATGCATGCTTACCACATGATACATCACACATACATGCATACAACATGATACTTCACGCATACAACATGATACTTCACACATACAACATGATACATCACACATGCATGCATACAACATGATACATCACACATGCTTGCATACAACTAGATACATCACACATGCATGCATACAACATGATACATCACACATGCATGCATACAACATGATACAACACACATGCATGCATACAACATGATACATCACACATGCATGTATACAACATGATACATCACACATGCATGCATACAACATGATACATCACACATACAGCATGCATACAACATGATACATCACACATACATGCATACAACATGATACATCACACATACAACATGATACATCACACATGCATGCATACAACATGATACATCACACATGCTTGCATACAACATGATACATCACACATGCATGCATACAACATGATACATCACACATGCATGCATACAACATGATACATCACACATGCATGCATACAACATGATACATCACACATGCATGTATACAACATGATACATCACACATGCATGCATACAACATGATATCATGTTGTATGCATGCATGTGTGATGTATCATGTTTTATCCATGCATGTGTGATGTATCATGTTGTATACATGCATGTGTGATGTATCATGTTGTATGCATGCATGTGTGATGTATCATGCATGCATGCATACAACATGATACATCACACATGCACGCATACAACATGATACATCACACATACATGCATACAACATGATACATCACACATGCACGCATACAACATGATACATCACACATGCACGCATACAACATGATACATCACACATGCACGCATACAACATGATACATCACACATGCACGCATACAACATGATACATCACACATGCACGCATACAACATGATACATCACACATGCACGCATACAACATGATACATCACACATGCACGCATACAACATGATACATCACACATACAACATGAAACATCACACATGCACGCATACAACATGATACATCACACATGCACTCATACAACATGATACATCACACATGCACGCATACAACATGATACATCACACATACAACATGATACATCACACATGCATGCATACAACATGATACATCACACATGCATTCATACAACATGATACATCACACATACAACATGATACATCACACATGCATGCATACCACATGATACATCACACATGCATGCATACAACATGATACATCACACATGCAAGTATACAACATGATACATCACACATGCAAGAATACAACATGATACATCCCACATGCATGAATACAACATATACATCACACATACAACATGATACATGACACATGCATGCATACAACATGATACATCACACATGCATTCATACAACATGATACATCACACATACAACATGATACATCACACATGCATGTATACAACTTGATACATCACACATGCATGCATACCACATGATACATCACACATACATTCATACAACATGATACTTCACGCATACAACATGATACTTCACACATACAACATGATACATCACACATGCATGCATACAACATGATACATCACACATGCTTGCATACAACTAGATACATCACACATGCATGCATACAACATGATACACCACACATGCATGCATACAACATGATACATCACACATGCATGCATACAACATGATACATCACACATGCATGTATACAACATGATACATCACACATGCATGCATACAACATGATACATCACACATACAGCATGCATACAACATGATACATCACACATACAACATGATACATCACACATGCATGCATACAACATGATACATCACACATGCATGTATACAACATGATACATCACACATACAACATGATACATCACACATGCATGTATACAACTTGATACATCACACATGCATGCATACCACATGATACATCACACATACATGCATACAACATGATACTTCACGCATACAACATGATACTTCACACATACAACATGATACATCACACATGCATGCATACAACATGATACATCACACATGCAAGTATACAACATGATACATCACACATGCAAGCATACAACATGATACATCCCACATGCATGAATACAACATATACATCACACATACAACATGATACATCACACATGCATGCATACAACATGATACATCACACATGCATTCATACAACATGATACATCACACATACAACATGATACATCACACATGCATGTATACAACTTGATACATCACACATGCATGCTTACCACATGATACATCACACATACATGCATACAACATGATACTTCACGCATACAACATGATACTTCACACATACAACATGATACATCACACATGCATGCATACAACATGATACATCACACATGCTTGCATACAACTAGATACATCACACATGCATGCATACAACATGATACATCACACATGCATGCATACAACATGATACATCACACATGCATGCATACAACATGATACATCACACATGCATGTATACAACATGATACATCACACATGCATGCATACAACATGATACATCACACATACAGCATGCATACAACATGATAGATCACACGTACAACATGATACATCACACATGCATGTATACAACATTATACATCACACATGCATGCATACAACATGATACATCACACATACATGCATACAACATGATACATCACACATACAACATGATACATCACACATGCATGCATACAACATGATACATCACACATGCTTGCATACAACATGATACATCACACATGCATGCATACAACATGATACATCACACATGCATGCATACAACATGATACATCACACATGCATGCATACAACATGATACATCACACATGCATGTATACAACATGATACATCACACATGCATGCATACAACATGATACATCACACATACAACATGATACATCACACATGCATGCATACAACATGATACATCACACATACAACATGATACATCACACATGCATGCATACAACATGATATCATGTTGTATGCATGCATGTGTGATGTATCATGTTTTATGCATGCATGTGTGATGTATCATGTTGTATACATGCATGTGTGATGTATCATGTTGTATGCATGCATGTGTGATGTATCATGCATGCATGCATACAACATGATACATCACACATGCACGCATACAACATGATACATCACACATACATGCATACAACATGATACATCACACATGCACGCATACAACATGATACATCACACATGCACGCATACAACATGATACATCACACATGCACGCATACAACATGATACATCACACATGCACGCATACAACATGATACATCACACATGCACGCATACAACATGATACATCACACATGCATGCATACAACATGATACATCACACATACAACATGAAACATCACACATGCACGCATACAACATGATACATCACACATGCACGCATACAACATGATACATCACACATGCACGCATACAACATGATACATCACACATACAACATGATACATCACACATGCATGCATACAACATGATACATCACACATGCATTCATACAACATGATACATCACACATACAACATGATACATCACACATGCATGTATACAACTTGATACATCACACATGCTTGCATACCACATGATACATCACACATGCATGCATACAACATGATACATCACACATGCAAGTATACAACATGATACATCACACATGCAAGCATACAACATGATACATCCCACATGCATGAATACAACATATACATCACACATACAACATGATACATCACACATGCATGCATACAACATGATACATCACACATGCATTCATACAACATGATACATCACACATACAACATGATACATCACACATGCATGTATACAACTTGATACATCACACATGCATGCATACCACATGATACATCACACATACATGCATACAACATGATACTTCACGCATACAACATGATACTTCACACATACAACATGATACATCACACATGCATGCATACAACATGATACATCACACATGCTTGCATACAACTAGATACATCACACATGCATGCATACAACATGATACACCACACATGCATGCATACAACATGATACATCACACATGCATGCATACAACATGATACATCACACATGCATGTATACAACATGATACATCACACATGCATGCATACAACATGATACATCACACATACAGCATGCATACAACATGATACATCACACATACAACATGATACATCACACATGCATGCATACAACATGATACATCACACATGCATGTATACAACATGATACATCACACATACAACATGATACATCACACATGCATGTATACAACTTGATACATCACACATGCCTGCATACCACATGATACATCACACATACATGCATACAACATGATACTTCACGCATACAACATGATACTTCACACATACAACATGATACATCACACATGCATGCATACAACATGATACATCACACATGCAAGTATACAACATGATACATCACACATGCAAGCATACAACATGATACATCCCACATGCATGAATACAACATATACATCACACATACAACATGATACATCACACATGCATGCATACAACATGATACATCACACATGCATTCATACAACATGATACATCACACATACAACATGATACTTCACACATACAACATGATACATCACACATGCATGCATACAACATGATACATCACACATGCAAGTATACAACATGATACATCACACATGCAAGCATACAACATGATACATCCCACATGCATGAATACAACATATACATCACACATACAACATGATACATCACACATGCATGCATACAACATGATACATCACACATGCATTCATACAACATGATACATCACACATACAACATGATACATCACACATGCATGTATACAACTTGATACATCACACATGCATGCATACCACATGATACATCACACATACATGCATACAACATGATACTTCACGCATACAACATGATACTTCACACATACAACATGATACATCACACATGCATGCATACAACATGATACATCACACATGCTTGCATACAACTAGATACATCACACATGCATGCATACAACATGATACATCACACATGCATGCATACAACATGATACATCACACATGCATGCATACAACATGATACATCACACATGCATGTATACAACATGATACATCACACATGCATGCATACAACATGATACATCACACATAAAGCATGCATACAACATGATACATCACACATACAACATGATACATCACACATGCATGTATACAACATTATACATCACACATGCATGCATACAACATGATACATCACACATACATGCATACAACATGATACATCACACATACAACATGATACATCACACATGCATGCATACAACATGATACATCACACATGCTCGCATACAACATGATACATCACACATGCATGCATACAACATGATACATCACACATGCATGCATACAACATGATACATCACACATGCATGCATACAACATGATACATCACACATGCATGTATACAACATGATACATCACACATGCATGCATACAACATGATACATCACACATACAACATGATACATCACACATGCATGCATACAACATGATACATCACACATACAACATGATACATCACACATGCATGCATACAACATGATATCATGTTGTATGCATGCATGTGTGATGTATCATGTTTTATGCATGCATGTGTGATGTATCATGTTGTATACATGCATGTGTGATGTATCATGTTGTATGCATGCATGTGTGATGTATCATGCATGCATGCATACAACATGATACATCACACATGCACGCATACAACATGATACATCACACATACATGCATACAACATGATACATCACACATGCACGCATACAACATGATACATCACACATGCACGCATACAACATGATACATCACACATGCACGCATACAACATGATACATCACACATGCACGCATACAACATGATACATCACACATGCACGCATACAACATGATACATCACACATGCACGCATACAACATGATACATCACACATGCACGCATACAACATGATACATCACACATACAACATGAAACATCACACATGCACGCATACAACATGATACATCACACATGTATGTATACAACATGATACATCACACATACAAC
The DNA here is from genome assembly GCF_033978795.1 of Nerophis ophidion. Taxonomy (NCBI): domain Eukaryota; kingdom Metazoa; phylum Chordata; class Actinopteri; order Syngnathiformes; family Syngnathidae; genus Nerophis; species Nerophis ophidion. The sequence continues at coordinate 50,515,374 of NC_084628.1, forward strand.
ATGATACATCACACATGCATGTATACAACTTGATACATCACACATGCATGCATACCACATGATACATCACACATACATGCATACAACATGATACTTCACGCATGCAAGCATACAACATGATACATCCCACATGCATGCATACAACATGATACATCACACATGCATTCATACAACATGATACATCACACATACAACATGATACATCACACATGCATGTATACAACTTGATACATCACACATGCATGCATACCACATGATACATCACACATACATGCATACAACATGATACTTCACGCATACAACATGATACTTCACACATACAACATGATACATCACACATGCATGTATACAACATGATACATCACACATGCTTGCATACAACTAGATACATCACACATGCATGCATACAACATGATACACCACACATGCATGCATACAACATGATACATCACACATGCATGCATACAACATGATACATCACACATGCATGTATACAACATGATACATCACACATGCATGCATACAACATGATACATCACACATACAGCATGCATACAACATGATACATCACACATACAACATGATGCATCACACATGCATGCATACAACATGATACATCACACATGCATGTATACAACATGATACATCACACATACAACATGATACATCACACATGCATGCATACCACATGATACATCACACATACATGCATACAACATGATACTTCACGCATACAACATGATACTTCACACATACAACATGATACATCACACATGCATGCATACAACATGATACATCACACATGCAAGTATACAACATGATACATCACACATGCAAGCATACAACATGATACATCCCACATGCATGAATACAACATATACATCACACATACAACATGATACATCACACATGCATGCATACAACATGATACATCACACATGCATTCATACAACATGATACATCACACATACAAAATGATACATCACACATGCATGTATACAACTTGATACATCACACATGCATGCATACCACATGATACATCACACATACATGCATACAACATGATACTTCACGCATACAACATGATACTTCACACATACAACATGATACATCACACATGCATGCATACAACATGATACATCACACATGGATGCATACAACATGATACATCACACATGCTTGCATACAACTAGATACATCACACATGCATGCATACAACATGATACATCACACATGCATGCATACAACATGATACATCACAGATGCATGCATACAACATGATACATCACACATGCATGTATACAACATGATACATCACACATGCATGCATACAACATGATACATCACACATACAGCATGCATACAACATGATACATCACACATACAACATGATACATCACACATGCATGTATACAACATTATACATCACACATGCATGCATACAACATGATACATCACACATACATGCATACAACATGATACATCACACATACAACATGATACATCACACATGCAAGAATAGAACATGATACATCACACATGCATGTATACAACATGATACATCACACATGCATGCATACAACATGATACATCACACATGCTTGCATACAACATGATACATCACACATGCATGCATACATCATGATACATCACACATGCATGTATACAACATGATACATCACACATGCATGCATACAACATGATACATCGCACATGCATTTATACAACATGATACATCGCACATGCATGCATACAACATGATACATCACACATGCATGCATACTACATGATACATCACACATGCATGTATACAACATGATACATCACACATGCATGTATACAACATGATACATCACACATGCAAGCATACAACATGATATCATGTGTGATGTATCATGTTGTATGTGTGAAGTATCATGTTGTATGCGTGAAGTATCATGTTGTATGCATGTATGTGTGATGTATCATGTGGTATGCATGCATGTGTGATGTATCAAGTTGTATACATGCATATGTGATGTATCATTTTGTATGTGTGATGTATCATGTTGTATACATGCATGTGTGATGATACATCACACATACAACATGATACATCACACATGCATGCATACCACATGATACATCACACATACATGCATACAACATGATACTTCACGCATACAACATGATACTTCACACATACAACATGATACATCACACATGCATGCATACAACATGATACATCACACATGCAAGTATACAACATGATACATCACACATGCAAGCATACAACATGATACATCCCACATGCATGAATACAACATATACATCACACATACAACATGATACATCACACATGCATGCATACAACATGATACATCACACATGCATTCATACAACATGATACATCACACATACAAAATGATACATCACACATGCATGTATACAACTTGATACATCACACATGCATGCATACCACATGATACATCACACATACATGCATACAACATGATACTTCACGCATACAACATGATACTTCACACATACAACATGATACATCACACATGCATGCATACAACATGATACATCACACATGGATGCATACAACATGATACATCACACATGCTTGCATACAACTAGATACATCACACATGCATGCATACAACATGATACATCACACATGCATGCATACAACATGATACATCACAGATGCATGCATACAACATGATACATCACACATACAGCATGCATACAACATGATACATCACACATACAACATGATGCATCACACATGCATGCATACAACATGATACATCACACATGCATGTATACAACATGATACATCACACATACAACATGATACATCACACATGCATGCATACCACATGATACATCACACATACATGCATACAACATGATACTTCACGCATACAACATGATACTTCACACATACAACATGATACATCACACATGCATGCATACAACATGATACATCACACATGCAAGTATACAACATGATACATCACACATGCAAGCATACAACATGATACATCCCACATGCATGAATACAACATATACATCACACATACAACATGATACATCACACATGCATGCATACAACATGATACATCACACATGCATTCATACAACATGATACATCACACATACAAAATGATACATCACACATGCATGTATACAACTTGATACATCACACATGCATGCATACCACATGATACATCACACATACATGCATACAACATGATACTTCACGCATACAACATGATACTTCACACATACAACATGATACATCACACATGCATGCATACAACATGATACATCACACATGGATGCATACAACATGATACATCACACATGCTTGCATACAACTAGATACATCACACATGCATGCATACAACATGATACATCACACATGCATGCATACAACATGATACATCACAGATGCATGCATACAACATGATACATCACACATGCATGTATACAACATGATACATCACACATGCATGCATACAACATGATACATCACACATACAGCATGCATACAACATGATACATCACACATACAACATGATACATCACACATGCATGTATACAACATTATACATCACACATGCATGTATACAACATGATACATCACACATACATGCATACAACATGATACATCACACATACAACATGATACATCACACATGCAAGAATAGAACATGATACATCACACATGCATGTATACAACATGATACATCACACATGCATGCATACAACATGATACATCACACATGCTTGCATACAACATGATACATCACACATGCATGCATACATCATGATACATCACACATGCATGTATACAACATGATACATCACACATGCATGCATACAACATGATACATCGCACATGCATTTATACAACATGATACATCGCACATGCATGCATACAACATGATACATCACACATGCATGCATACTACATGATACATCACACATGCATGTATACAACATGATACATCACACATGCATGTATACAACATGATACATCACACATGCAAGCATACAACATGATATCATGTGTGATGTATCATGTTGTATGTGTGAAGTATCATGTTGTATGCGTGAAGTATCATGTTGTATGCATGTATGTGTGATGTATCATGTGGTATGCATGCATGTGTGATGTATCAAGTTGTATACATGCATATGTGATGTATCATTTTGTATGTGTGATGTATCATGTTGTATACATGCATGTGTGATGATACATCACACATACAACATGATACATCACACATGCATGCATACCACATGATACATCACACATACATGCATACAACATGATACTTCACGCATACAACATGATACTTCACACATACAACATGATACATCACACATGCATGCATACAACATGATACATCACACATGCAAGTATACAACATGATACATCACACATGCAAGCATACAACATGATACATCCCACATGCATGAATACAACATATACATCACACATACAACATGATACATCACACATGCATGCATACAACATGATACATCACACATGCATTCATACAACATGATACATCACACATACAAAATGATACATCACACATGCATGTATACAACTTGATACATCACACATGCATGCATACCACATGATACATCACACATACATGCATACAACATGATACTTCACGCATACAACATGATACTTCACACATACAACATGATACATCACACATGCATGCATACAACATGATACATCACACATGGATGCATACAACATGATACATCACACATGCTTGCATACAACTAGATACATCACACATGCATGCATACAACATGATACATCACACATGCATGCATACAACATGATACATCACAGATGCATGCATACAACATGATACATCACACATGCATGTATACAACATGATACATCACACATGCATGCATACAACATGATACATCACACATACAGCATGCATACAACATGATACATCACACATACAACATGATACATCACACATGCATGTATACAACATTATACATCACACATGCATGCATACAACATGATACATCACACATACATGCATACAACATGATACATCACACATACAACATGATACATCACACATGCAAGAATAGAACATGATATCATGTTGTTTGCATGCATGTGTGATGTATCATGTTGTATGCATGCATGTGTGATGTATCATGTTGTATACATGCATGTGTGATGTATCATGTTGTATGCATGCATGTGTGATGTATCATGCATGCATGCATACAACATGATACATCACACATGCACGCATACAACATGATACATCACACATACATGCATACAACATGATACATCACACATGCACGCATACAACATGATACATCACACATGCACGCATACAACATGATACATCACACATGCACGCATACAACATGATACATCACACATGCACGCATACAACATGATACATCACACATGCACGCATACAACATGATACATCACACATGCACGCATACAACATGATACATCACACATGCACGCATACAACATGATACATCACACATACAACATGAAACATCACACATGCACGCATACAACATGATACATCACACATGCACGCATACAACATGATACATCACACATGCACGCATACAACATGATACATCACACATACAACATGATACATCACACATGCATGCATACAACATGATACATCACACATGCATTCATACAACATGATACATCACACATACAACATGATACATCACACATGCATGTATACAACTTGATACATCACACATGCATGCATACCACATGATACATCACACATGCATGCATACAACATGATACATCACACATGCAAGTATACAACATGATACATCACACATGCAAGCATACAACATGATACATCCCACATGCATGAATACAACATATACATCACACATACAACATGATACATCACACATGCATGCATACAACATGATACATCACACATGCATTCATACAACATGATACATCATACATACAACATGATACATCACACATGCATGTATACAACTTGATACATCACACATGCATGCACACCACATGATACATCACACATACATGCATACAACATGATACTTCACGCATACAACATGATACTTCACACATACAACATGATACATCACACATGCATGCATACAACATGATACATCACACATGCTTGCATACAACTAGATACATCACACATGCATGCATACAACATGATACACCACACATGCATGCATACAACATGATACATCACACATGCATGCATACAACATGATACATCACACATGCATGTATACAACATGATACATCACACATGCATGCATACAACATGATACATCACACATACAGCATGCATACAACATGATACATCACACATGCGTGCATACAACATGATACATCACACATGCATGTATACAACATGATACATCACACATACAACATGATACATCACACATGCATGTATACAACTTGATACATCACACATGCATGCATACCACATGATACATCACACATACATGCATACAACATGATACTTCACGCATACAACATGATACTTCACACATACAACATGATACATCACACATGCATGCATACAACATGATACATCACACATGCAAGTATACAACATGATACATCACACATGCAAGCATACAACATGATACATCCCACATGCATGAATACAACATATACATCACACATACAACATGATACATCACACATGCATGCATACAACATGATACATCACACATGCATTCATACAACATGATACATCACACATACAACATGATACATCACACATGCATGTATACAACTTGATACATCACACATGCATGCATACCACATGATACATCACACATACATGCATACAACATGATACTTCACGCATACAACATGATACTTCACACATACAACATGATACATCACACATGCATGCATACAACATGATACATCACACATGCTTGCATACAACTAGATACATCACACATGCATGCATACAACATGATACATCACACATGCATGCATACAACATGATACATCACACATGCATGCATACAACATGATACATCACACATGCATGCATACAACATGATACATCACACATGCATGTATACAACATGATACATCACACATGCATGCATACAACATGATACATCACACATACAGCATGCATACAACATGATACATCACACATACAACATGATACATCACACATGCATGTATACAACATTATACATCACACATGCATGCATACAACATGATACATCACACATACATGCATACAACATGATACATCACACATACAACATGATACATCACACATGCATGCATACAACATGATACATCACACATGCTTGCATACAACATGATACATCACACATGCATGCATACAACATGATACATCACACATATATGCATACAACATGATACATCACACATGCATGCATACAACATGATACATCACACATGCATGTATACAACATGATACATCACACATGCATGCATACAACATGATACATCACACATACAACATGATACATCACACATGCATGCATACAACATGATACATCACACATACAACATGATACATCACACATGCATGCATACAACATGATATCATGTTGTATGCATGCATGTGTGATGTATCATGTTTTATGCATGCATGTGTGATGTATCATGTTGTATACATGCATGTGTGATGTATCATGTTGTATGCATGCATGTGTGATGTATCATGCATGCATGCATACAACATGATACATCCCACATGCACGCATACAACATGATACATCACACATACATGCATACAACATGATACATCACACATGCACGCATACAACATGATACATCACACATGCACGCATACAACATGATACATCACACATGCACGCATACAACATGATACATCACACATACAACATGAAACATCACACATGCAAGCATACAACATGATACATCACACATGCACGCATACAACATGATACATCACACATGCACGCATACAACATGATACATCACACATGCACGCATACAACATGATACATCACACATACAACATGATACATCACACATGCATGCATACAACATGATACATCACACATGCATTCATACAACATGATACATCACACATACAACATGATACATCACACATGCATGTATACAACTTTATACATCACACATGCATGCATACCACATGATACATCACACATGCATGCATACAACATGATACATCACACATGCAAGTATACAACATGATACATCACACATGCAAGCATACAACATGATACATCCCACATGCATGAATACAACATATACATCACACATACAACATGATACATCACACATGCATGCATACAACATGATACATCACACATGCATTCATACAACATGATACATCACACATACAACATGATACATCACACATGCATGTATACAACTTGATACATCACACATGCATGCATACCACATGATACATCACACATACATGCATACAACATGATACTTCACGCATACAACATGATACTTCACACATACAACATGATACATCACACATGCATGCATACAACATGATACATCACACATGCTTGCATACAACTAGATACATCACACATGCATGCATACAACATGATACATCACACATGCATGCATACAACATGATACATCACACATGCATGCATACAACATGATACATCACACATGCATGTATACAACATGATACATCACACATGCATGCATACAACATGATACATCACACATAAAGCATGCATACAACATGATACATCACACATGCATGTATACAACATTATACATCACACATGCATGCATACAACATGATACATCACACATACATGCATACAACATGATACATCACACATACAACATGATACATCACACATGCATGCATACAACATGATACATCACACATGCTTGCATACAACATGATACATCACACATGCATGCATACAACATGATACATCACACATGCATGCATACAACATGATACATCACACATGCATGCATACAACATGATATATCACACATGCATGTATACAACATGATACATCACACATGCATGCATACAACATGATACATCACACATACAACATGATACATCACACATGCATGCATACAACATGATACATCACAAATACAACATGATACATCACACATGCATGCATACAACATGATATCATGTTGTATGCATGCATGTGTGATGTATCATGTTGTATGCATGCATGTGTGATGTATCATGTTGTATACATGCATTTGTGATGTATCATGTTGTATGCATGCATGTGTGATGTATCATGCATGCATTTATACAACATGATACATCACACATGCACGCATACAACATGATACATCACACATACATGCATACAACATGATACATCACACATGCACGCATACAACATGATACATCACACATGCACGCATACAACATGATACATCACACATGCACGCATACAACATGATACATCACACATGCACGCATACAACATGATACATCACACATGCACGCATACAACATGATACATCACACATACAACATGAAACATCACACATGCACGCATACAACATGATACAACATGATACATCACACATGCACGCATACAACATGATACATCACACATGCACGCATACAACATGATACATCACACATGCACGCATACAACATGATACATCACACATTCACGCATACAACGTGATACATCACACATACAACATGAAACATCACACATGCACGCATACAACATGATACATCACACATGCACGCAAACAACATGATACATCACACATGCATGTATACAACATGATATCATGTTGTATGCATGCATGTGTGATGTATCATGCATGCATGCATACAACATGATACATCACACATGCATGTATACAACATGATACATCACACATGCATGCATACAACATGATACATCGCACATGCATGCATACAACATGATACATCGCACATGCATGCATACAACATGATACATCACACATGCATGTATACAACATGATACATCACACATGCATGCATACAACATGATACATCACACATGCATGCATACAACATGATACATCACACATGCATGCATACAACATGATACATCACACATGCATGCATACAACATGATACATCACACATGCATGCATACAACATGATACATCACACATACAACATGATACATCACACATGCAAGCATACAACATGATACATCACACATGCATGCATACAACATGATACATCACACATGCAAGAATACAACATGATACATCACACATGGAAGCATACAACATGATACATAACACATGCATGTATACAACATGATACATCACACATGCATGCATACAACATGATACATCACACATGTATGTATACAACATGATACATCACACATGCAAGAATACAACATGATACATCACACATGGAAGCATACAACATGATACATAACACATGCATGTATACAACATGATACATCACACATGTATGCATACAACATGATACATCACACATACAACATGATACATCACACATACAACATGATACATCACACATGCAAGAATACAACATGATACATCACACATGGAATTATACAACATGATACATAACACATGCATGTATACAACATGATACATCACACATGCATGCATGCAACATGATACATCACACATACAACATGATACATCACACATGCATGTATACAACATGATACATCACACATGCATGCATACAACATGATACATCACACATGCATGCATACAACATGATACATCACACATGCATGCATACAACATGATACATCACACATGCATGCATACAACATGATACATCACACATGCATGCATACAACATGATACATCACACATGCATGCATACAACATGATACATCACACATGCATGCATACAACATGATACATCACACATACAACATGATACATCACACATGCAAGCATACAACATGATACATCACACATGCAAGCATACAACATGATACATCACACATGCATGCATACAACATGATACATCACACATGCAAGAATACAACATGATACATCACACATGGAAGCATACAACATGATACATAACACATGCATGTATACAACATGATACATCACACATGCTTGCATACAACATGATACATCACACATGCATGTATACAACATGATACATCACACATGCAAGAATACAACATTATACATCACACATGGAAGCATACAACATGATACATAACACATGCATGTATACAACATGATACATCACACATGTATGCATACAACATGATACATCACACATACAACATGATACATCACACATACAACATGATACATCACACATGCAAGAATACAACATGATACATCACACATGGAAGCATACAACATGATACATAACACATGCATGTATACAACATGATACATCACACATGCATGCATACAACATGATACATCACACATACAACATGATACATCACACATGCATGTATACAACATGATACATCACACATGCTTGCATACAACATGATACATCACACATGCATGCATACAACATGATACATCACACATGCATGTATACAACATGATACATCACACATGCATGCATACAACATGATACATCACACATACAACATGATACATCACACATGCAAGCATACAACATGATACATCACACATGCATGCATACAACATGATACATCACACATGCAAGAATAGAACATGATACATCACACATGGAAGCATACAACATGATACATAACACATGCATGTATACAACATGATACATAACACATGCATGTATACAACATGATACATCACACATGTATGCATACAACATGATACATCACACATACAACATGATACATCACACATACAACATGATACATCACACATGCAAGAATACAACATGATACATCACACATGGAAGCATACAACATGATACATAACACATGCATGTATACAACATGATACATCACACATGCATGCATACAACATGATACATCACACATACAACATGATACATCACACATGCATGTATACAACATGATACATCACACATGCTTGCATACAACATGATACATCACACATGCATGCATAAAACATGATACATCACACATGCATGTATACAACATGATACATCACACATGCATGCATACAACATGATACATCACACATACAACATGATACATCACACATGCAAGCATACAACATGATACATCACACATGCATGCATACAACATGATACATCACACATGCAAGAATAGAACATGATACATCACACATGGAAGCATACAACATGATACATAACACATGCATGTATACAACATGATACATCACACATGCATGCATACAACATGATACATCACACATGCATGTATACAACATGATACATCACACATGCAAGAATACAACATGATACATCACACATGGAAGCATACAACATGATACATAACACATGCATGTATACAACATGATACATCACACATGCATGCATACAACATGATACATCACACATACAACATGATACATCACACATGCATGTATACAACATTATACATCACACATGCATATATACAACATGATACATCACACATACAACATGATACATCACACATTCATGCATACAACATGATACATCACACATGCTTGCATACAACATGATACATCACACATGCATGCATACAACATGATACATCACACATGCATGCATACAACATGATACATCACACATGCATGCATACAACATGATACATCACACATGCATGCATACAACATGATACATCACACATGCATGCATACAACATGATACATCACACATGCATGCATACAACATGATACATCACACATACATGCATACAACATGATACATCACACATACATGCATACAACATGATACATCACACATGCATGCATACAACATGATACATCACACATACATGCATACAACATGATACATCACACATGCATGCATACAACATGATACATCACACATACATGCATACAACATGATACATCACACATGCATGCATACAACATGATACATCACACATACATGCATACAACATGATACATCACACATGCATGCATACAACATGATACATCACACATGCATGCATACAACATGATACATCACACATGCATGCATACAACATGATACATCACACATGCATGTATACAACATGATACATCACACATGCATGCATACAACATGATACATCACACATACAGCATGCATACAACATGATAGATCACACGTACAACATGATACATCACACATGCATGTATACAACATTATACATCACACATGCATGCATACAACATGATACATCACACATACATGCATACAACATGATACATCACACATACAACATGATACATCACACATGCATGCATACAACATGATACATCACACATGCTTGCATACAACATGATACATCACACATGCATGCATACAACATGATACATCACACATGCATGCATACAACATGATACATCACACATGCATGCATACAACATGATACATCACACATGCATGTATACAACATGATACATCACACATGCATGCATACAACATGATACATCACACATACAACATGATACATCACACATGCATGCATACAACATGATACATCACACATACAACATGATACATCACACATGCATGCATACAACATGATATCATGTTGTATGCATGCATGTGTGATGTATCATGTTTTATGCATGCATGTGTGATGTATCATGTTGTATACATGCATGTGTGATGTATCATGTTGTATGCATGCATGTGTGATGTATCATGCATGCATGCATACAACATGATACATCACACATGCACGCATACAACATGATACATCACACATACATGCATACAACATGATACATCACACATGCACGCATACAACATGATACATCACACATGCACGCATACAACATGATACATCACACATGCACGCATACAACATGATACATCACACATGCACGCATACAACATGATACATCACACATGCACGCATACAACATGATACATCACACATGCATGCATACAACATGATACATCACACATACAACATGAAACATCACACATGCACGCATACAACATGATACATCACACATGCACGCATACAACATGATACATCACACATGCACGCATACAACATGATACATCACACATACAACATGATACATCACACATGCATGCATACAACATGATACATCACACATGCATTCATACAACATGATACATCACACATACAACATGATACATCACACATGCATGTATACAACTTGATACATCACACATGCATGCATACCACATGATACATCACACATGCATGCATACAACATGATACATCACACATGCAAGTATACAACATGATACATCACACATGCAAGCATACAACATGATACATCCCACATGCATGAATACAACATATACATCACACATACAACATGATACATCACACATGCATGCATACAACATGATACATCACACATGCATTCATACAACATGATACATCACACATACAACATGATACATCACACATGCATGTATACAACTTGATACATCACACATGCATGCATACCACATGATACATCACACATACATGCATACAACATGATACTTCACGCATACAACATGATACTTCACACATACAACATGATACATCACACATGCATGCATACAACATGATACATCACACATGCTTGCATACAACTAGATACATCACACATGCATGCATACAACATGATACACCACACATGCATGCATACAACATGATACATCACACATGCATGCATACAACATGATACATCACACATGCATGTATACAACATGATACATCACACATGCATGCATACAACATGATACATCACACATACAGCATGCATACAACATGATACATCACACATACAACATGATACATCACACATGCATGCATACAACATGATACATCACACATGCATGTATACAACATGATACATCACACATACAACATGATACATCACACATGCATGTATACAACTTGATACATCACACATGCCTGCATACCACATGATACATCACACATACATGCATACAACATGATACTTCACGCATACAACATGATACTTCACACATACAACATGATACATCACACATGCATGCATACAACATGATACATCACACATGCAAGTATACAACATGATACATCACACATGCAAGCATACAACATGATACATCCCACATGCATGAATACAACATATACATCACACATACAACATGATACATCACACATGCATGCATACAACATGATACATCACACATGCATTCATACAACATGATACATCACACATACAACATGATACTTCACACATACAACATGATACATCACACATGCATGCATACAACATGATACATCACACATGCAAGTATACAACATGATACATCACACATGCAAGCATACAACATGATACATCCCACATGCATGAATACAACATATACATCACACATACAACATGATACATCACACATGCATGCATACAACATGATACATCACACATGCATTCATACAACATGATACATCACACATACAACATGATACATCACACATGCATGTATACAACTTGATACATCACACATGCATGCATACCACATGATACATCACACATACATGCATACAACATGATACTTCACGCATACAACATGATACTTCACACATACAACATGATACATCACACATGCATGCATACAACATGATACATCACACATGCTTGCATACAACTAGATACATCACACATGCATGCATACAACATGATACATCACACATGCATGCATACAACATGATACATCACACATGCATGCATACAACATGATACATCACACATGCATGTATACAACATGATACATCACACATGCATGCATACAACATGATACATCACACATAAAGCATGCATACAACATGATACATCACACATACAACATGATACATCACACATGCATGTATACAACATTATACATCACACATGCATGCATACAACATGATACATCACACATGCATGCATACAACATGATACATCACACATGCATGCATACAACATGATACATCACACATACAACATGATACATCACACTTGCATGCATACAACATGATACATCACACATGCATGCATACAACATGATACATCACACATACAACATGATACATCACACATGCATGCATACAACATGATACATCACAAATACAACATGATACATCACACATGCATGCATACAACATGATATCATGTTGTATGCATGCATGTGTGATGTATCATGTTGTAAGCATGCATGTGTGATGTATCATGTTGTATACATGCATTTGTGATGTATCATGTTGTATGCATGCATGTGTGATGTATCATGCATGCATTTATACAACATGATACATCACACATGCACGCATACAACATGATACATCACACATACATGCATACAACATGATACATCACACATGCACGCATACAACATGATACATCACACATGCACGCATACAACATGATACATCACACATGCACGCATACAACATGATACATCACACATGCACGCATACAACATGATACATCACACATGCACGCATACAACATGATACATCACACATACAACATGAAACATCACACATGCACGCATACAACATGATACATCACACATGCACGCATACAACATGATACATCACACATGCACGCATACAACATGATACATCACACATGCATGTATACAACATGATACATCACACATGCACGCATACAACATGATACATCACACATACATGCATACAACATGATACATCACACATGCACGCATACAACATGATACATCACACATGCACGCATACAACATGATACATCACACATGCACGCATACAACATGATACATCACACATGCACGCATACAACGTGATACATCACACATGCACGCATACAACATGATACAACATGATACATCACACATGCACGCATACAACATGATACATCACACATGCACGCATACAACATGATACATCACACATGCACGCATACAACATGATACATCACACATTCACGCATACAACGTGATACATCACACATACAACATGATACATCACACTTGCATGCATACAACATGATACATCACACATGCATGCATACAACATGATACATCACACATGGATGCATACAACATGATACATCACACATGCATGCATACAACATGATACATCACACATGCATGTATACAACATGATACATCACACATGCATGCATACAACATGATACATCACACATGCATGCATACAACATGATACATCACACATGCATGCATACAACATGATACATCACACATACAACATGATACATCACACTTGCATGCATACAACATGATACATCACACATGCATGCATACAACATGATACATCACACATACAACATGATACATCACACATGCATGCATACAACATGATACATCACAAATACAACATGATACATCACACATGCATGCATACAACATGATATCATGTTGTATGCATGCATGTGTGATGTATCATGTTGTATGCATGCATGTGTGATGTATCATGTTGTATACATGCATTTGTGATGTATCATGTTGTATGCATGCATGTGTGATGTATCATGCATGCATTTATACAACATGATACATCACACATGCATGCATACAACATGATACATCACACATACATGCATACAACATGATACATCACACATGCACGCATACAACATGATACATCACACATGCACGCATACAACATGATACATCACACATGCACGCATACAACATGATACATCACACATGCACACATACAACATGATACATCACACATGCACGCATACAACATGATACATCACACATACAACATGAAACATCACACATGCACGCATACAACATGATACATCACACATGCACGCATACAACATGATACATCACACATGCACGCATACAACATGATACATCACACATGCATGTATACAACATGATATCATGTTGTATGCATGCATGTGTGATGTATCATGCATGCATGCATACAACATGATACATCACACATGCACGCATACAACATGATACATCACACATACATGCATACAACATGATACATCACACATGCACGCATACAACATGATACATCACACATGCACGCATACAACATGATACATCACACATGCACGCATACAACATGACACATCACACATGCACGCATACAACGTGATACATCACACATGCACGCATACAACATGATACAACATGATACATCACACATGCACGCATACAACATGATACATCACACATGCACGCATACAACATGATACATCACACATGCACGCATACAACATGATACATCACACATTCACGCATACAACGTGATACATCACACATACAACATGAAACATCACACATGCACGCATACAACATGATACATCACACATGCACGCAAACAACATGATACATCACACATGCATGTATACAACATGATATCATGTTGTATGCATGCATGTGTGATGTATCATGCATGCATGCATACAACATGATACATCACACATGCATGTATACAACATGATACATCACACATGCATGCATACAACATGATACATCGCACATGCATGCATACAACATGATACATCGCACATGCATGCATACAACATGATACATCACACATGCATGTATACAACATGATACATCACACATGCATGCATACAACATGATACATCACACATGCATGCATACAACATGATACATCACACATGCATGCATACAACATGATACATCACACATGCATGCATACAACATGATACATCACACATACAACATGATACATCACACATGCAAGCATACAACATGATACATCACACATGCATGCATACAACATGATACATCACACATGCAAGAATACAACATGATACATCACACATGGAAGCATACAACATGATACATAACACATGCATGTATACAACATGATACATCACACATGCATGCATACAACATGATACATCACACATGTATGTATACAACATGATACATCACACATGCAAGAATACAACATGATACATCACACATGGAAGCATACAACATGATACATAACACATGCATGTATACAACATGATACATCACACATGTATGCATACAACATGATACATCACACATACAACATGATACATCACACATACAACATGATACATCACACATGCAAGAATACAACATGATACATCACACATGGAATTATACAACATGATACATAACACATGCATGTATACAACATGATACATCACACATGCATGCATACAACATGATACATCACACATACAACATGATACATCACACATGCATGTATACAACATGATACATCACACATGCATGCATACAACATGATACATCACACATGCATGCATACAACATGATACATCACACATGCATGCATACAACATGATACATCACACATGCATGCATACAACATGATACATCACACATGCATGCATACAACATGATACATCACACATGCATGCATACAACATGATACATCACACATGCATGCATACAACATGATACATCACACATACAACATGATACATCACACATGCAAGCATACAACATGATACATCACACATGCAAGCATACAACATGATACATCACACATGCATGCATACAACATGATACATCACACATGCAAGAATACAACATGATACATCACACATGGAAGCATACAACATGATACATAACACATGCATGTATACAACATGATACATCACACATGCTTGCATACAACATGATACATCACACATGCATGTATACAACATGATACATCACACATGCAAGAATACAACATTATACATCACACATGGAAGCATACAACATGATACATAACACATGCATGTATACAACATGATACATCACACATGTATGCATACAACATGATACATCACACATACAACATGATACATCACACATACAACATGATACATCACACATGCATGCATACAACATGATACATCACACATGGAAGCATACAACATGATACATAACACATGCATGTATACAACATGATACATCACACATGCATGCATACAACATGATACATCACACATACAACATGATACATCACACATGCATGTATACAACATGATACATCACACATGCTTGCATACAACATGATACATCACACATGCATGCATACAACATGATACATCACACATGCATGTATACAACATGATACATCACACATGCATGCATACAACATGATACATCACACATACAACATGATACATCACACATGCAAGCATACAACATGATACATCACACATGCATGCATACAACATGATACATCACACATGCAAGAATAGAACATGATACATCACACATGGAAGCATACAACATGATACATAACACATGCATGTATACAACATGATACATAACACATGCATGTATACAACATGATACATCACACATGTATGCATACAACATGATACATCACACATACAACATGATACATCACACATACAACATGATACATCACACATGCAAGAATACAACATGATACATCACACATGGAAGCATACAACATGATACATAACACATGCATGTATACAACATGATACATCACACATGCATGCATACAACATGATACATCACACATACAACATGATACATCACACATGCATGTATACAACATGTTACATCACACATGCTTGCATACAACATGATACATCACACATGCATGCATACAACATGATACATCACACCTTTATGTATACAACATGATACATCACACATGCATGCATACAACATGATACATCACACATACAACATGATACATCACACATGCAAGCATACAACATGATACATCACACATGCATGCATACAACATGATACATCACACATGCAAGAATAGAACATGATACATCACACATGGAAGCATACAACATGATACATAACACATGCATGTATACAACATGATACATCACACATGCATGCATACAACATGATACATCACACATGCATGTATACAACATGATACATCACACATGCAAGAATACAACATGATACATCACACATGGAAGCATACAACATGATACATAACACATGCATGTATACAACATGATACATCACACATGCATGCATACAACATGATACATCACACATACAACATGATACATCACACATGCATGTATACAACATTATACATCACACATGCATATATACAACATGATACATCACACATACAACATGATACATCACACATTCATGCATACAACATGATACATCACACATGCTTGCATACAACATGATACATCACACATGCATGCATACAACATGATACATCACACATGCATGCATACAACATGATACATCACACATGCATGCATACAACATGATACATCACACATGCATGCATACAACATGATACATCACACATGCATGCATACAACATGATACATCACACATGCATGCATACAACATGATACATCACACATACATGCATACAACATGATACATCACACATACATGCATACAACATGATACATCACACATGCATGCATACAACATGATACATCACACATACATGCATACAACATGATACATCACACATGCATGCATACAACATGATACATCACACATACATGCATACAACATGATACATCACACATACATGCATACAACATGATACATCACACATACATGCATACAACATGATACATCACACATACAACATGATACATCACACATGCATGTATACAACATGATACATCACACATGCATGCATACAACATGATACATCACACATGCATGTATACAACATGATACATAACACATGCATGTATACAACATGATACATCACACATGTATGCATACAACATGATACATCACACATGTATGCATACAACATGATACATCACACATACAACATGATACATCACACATACAACATGATACATCACACATGCAAGAATACAACATGATACATCACACATGGAAGCATACAACATGATACATAACACATGCATGTATACAACATGATACATCACACATGCATGCATACAACATGATACATCACACATACAACATGATACATCACACATGCATGTATACAACATGATACATCACACATGCTTGCATACAACATGATACATCACACATGCATGCATACAACATGATACATCACACCTTTATGTATACAACATGATACATCACACATGCATGCATACAACATGATACATCACACATACAACATGATACATCACACATGCAAGCATACAACATGATACATCACACATGCATGCATACAACATGATACATCACACATGCAAGAATAGAACATGATACATCACACATGGAAGCATACAACATGATACATAACACATGCATGTATACAACATGATACATCACACATGCATGCATACAACATGATACATCACACATGCATGTATACAACATGATACATCACACATGCAAGAATACAACATGATACATCACACATGGAAGCATACAACATGATACATAACACATGCATGTATACAACATGATACATCACACATGCATGCATACAACATGATACATCACACATACAACATGATACATCACACATGCATGTATACAACATTATACATCACACATGCATATATACAACATGATACATCACACATACAACATGATACATCACACATTCATGCATACAACATGATACATCACACATGCTTGCATACAACATGATACATCACACATGCATGCATACAACATGATACATCACACATGCATGCATACAACATGATACATCACACATGCATGCATACAACATGATACATCACACATGCATGCATACAACATGATACATCACACATGCATGCATACAACATGATACATCACACATGCATGCATACAACATGATACATCACACATACATGCATACAACATGATACATCACACATACATGCATACAACATGATACATCACACATGCATGCATACAACATGATACATCACACATACATGCATACAACATGATACATCACACATGCATGCATACAACATGATACATCACACATACATGCATACAACATGATACATCACACATACATGCATACAACATGATACATCACACATACATGCATACAACATGATACATCACACATACAACATGATACATCACACATGCATGTATACAACATGATACATCACACATGCATGCATACAACATGATACATCACACATGCATGCATACAACATGATACATCACACATGCATGCATACAACATGATACATCACACATACAACATGATACATCACACTTGCATGCATACAACATGATACATCACACATGCATGCATACAACATGATACATCACACATGCATGCATACAACATGATACATCACACATACAACATGATACATCACACTTGCATGCATACAACATGATACATCACACATGCATGCATACAACATGATACATCACACATGCATGCATACAACATGATACATCACACTTGCATGCATACAACATGATACATCACACATGCATGCATACAACATGATACATCACACATGGATGCATACAACATGATACATCACACATGCATGCATACAACATGATACATCACACATGCATGTATACAACATGATACATCACACATGCATGCATACAACATGATACATCACACATGCATGCATACAACATGATACATCACACATGCATGCATACAACATGATACATCACACATACAACATGATACATCACACTTGCATGCATACAACATGATACATCACACATGCATGCATACAACATGATACATCACACATGCATGCATACAACATGATACATCACACTTGCATGCATACAACATGATACATCACACATGCATGCATACAACATGATACATCACACATGGATGCATACAACATGATACATCACACATGCATGCATACAACATGATACATCACACATGCATGTATACAACATGATACATCACACATGCATGTATACAACATGATACATCACACATGCATACATACAACATGATACATCACACATGCATGCATACAACATGATACATCACACATACAACATGATACATCACACTTGCATGCATACAACATGATACATCACACATGTATGCATACAACATGATACATCACACATGCATGCATACAACATGATACATCACACTTGCATGCATACAACATGATACATCACACATACATGCATACAACATGATACATCACACATGCATGCATACAACATGATACATCACACATGCATACATACAACATGATACATCACACATACAACATGATACATCACACATGCATGCATACAACATGATACATCACACATGCATGCATACAACATGATACATCACACTTGCATGCATACAACATGATACATCACACATACATGTATACAACATGATACATCACACATGCATACATACAACATGATACATCACACATGCATGCATACAACATGATACATCACACATACAACATGATACATCACACTTGCATGCATACAACATGATACATCACACATGCATGCATACAACATGATACATCACACATGCATGCATACAACATGATACATCACACATGCATGCATACAACATGATACATCACACTTACATGCATACAACATGATACGTCACACATGCATGCATACAACATGATACATCACACATGCATGCATACAACATGATACATCACACATACAACATGATACATCACACATGCATGCATACAACATGATACATCACACATGCATGCATACAACATGATACATCACACATACATGCATACAACATGATACATCACACATACATGCATACAACATGATACATCACACATGCATGCATACAACATGATACATCACACATACATGCATACAACATGATACATCACACATGCATGCATACAACATGATACATCACACATACATGCATACAACATGATACATCACACATACATGCATACAACATGATACATCACACATACATGCATACAACATGATACATCACACATACAACATGATACATCACACATGCATGTATACAACATGATACATCACACATGCATGCATACAACATGATACATCACACATGCATGCATACAACATGATACATCACACATGCATGCATACAACATGATACATCACACATACAACATGATACATCACACTTGCATGCATACAACATGATACATCACACATGCATGCATACAACATGATACATCACACATGCATGCATACAACATGATACATCACACATACAACATGATACATCACACTTGCATGCATACAACATGATACATCACACATGCATGCATACAACATGATACATCACACATGCATGCATACAACATGATACATCACACTTGCATGCATACAACATGATACATCACACATGCATGCATACAACATGATACATCACACATGGATGCATACAACATGATACATCACACATGCATGCATACAACATGATACATCACACATGCATGTATACAACATGATACATCACACATGCATGCATACAACATGATACATCACACATGCATGCATACAACATGATACATCACACATGCATGCATACAACATGATACATCACACATACAACATGATACATCACACTTGCATGCATACAACATGATACATCACACATGCATGCATACAACATGATACATCACACATGCATGCATACAACATGATACATCACACTTGCATGCATACAACATGATACATCACACATGCATGCATACAACATGATACATCACACATGGATGCATACAACATGATACATCACACATGCATGCATACAACATGATACATCACACATGCATGTATACAACATGATACATCACACATGCATGTATACAACATGATACATCACACATGCATACATACAACATGATACATCACACATGCATGCATACAACATGATACATCACACATACAACATGATACATCACACTTGCATGCATACAACATGATACATCACACATGTATGCATACAACATGATACATCACACATGCTTGCATACAACATGATACATCACACTTGCATGCATACAACATGATACATCACACATACATGCATACAACATGATACATCACACATGCATGCATACAACATGATACATCACACATGCATACATACAACATGATACATCACACATACAACATGATACATCACACATGCATGCATACAACATGATACATCACACATGCATGCATACAACATGATACATCACACTTGCATGCATACAACATGATACATCACACATACATGTATACAACATGATACATCACACATGCATACATACAACATGATACATCACACATGCATGCATACAACATGATACATCACACATACAACATGATACATCACACTTGCATGCATACAACATGATACATCACACATGCATGCATACAACATGATACATCACACATGCATGCATACAACATGATACATCACACATGCATGCATACAACATGATACATCACACATACATGCATACAACATGATACGTCACACATGCATGCATACAACATGATACATCACACATGCATGCATACAACATGATACATCACACATACAACATGATACATCACACATGCATGCATACAACATGATACATCACACATGCATGCATACAACATGATACATCACACATGCATGCATACAACATGATACATCACACATGCATGCATACAACATGATACATCACACATGCATGCATACAACATGATACATCACACATGCATGCATACAACATGATACATCACACATGCATGCATACAACATGATACATCACACATGCATGCATACAACATGATACATCACACATGCATGCATACAACATGATACATCACACATGCATGCATACAACATGATACATCACACATACATGCATACAACATGATACATCACACATGCATGCATACAACATGATACATCACACATACATGCATACAACATGATACATCACACATGCATGCATACAACATGATACATCACACATGCATGCATACAACATGATACATCACACATGCATGCATACAACATGATACATCACACATGCATGCATACAACATGATACATCACACATGCATGCATACAACATGATACAGTCAGGACAAAAAAAGCATGTTGGTTTGAGAACTTAAAAAAATCCCAGTTTTCCCGAGATTCAAACTCTTCAACATTCAAACTATTCTTACATTCATACTACATTCTGTCAACCTTTCAGTTCAGCTTCAGCATTGGAGCATTCACACACAATTCTTTCAGGAATTTCTTCATCTACTTAATATTATTATAATAATTAAATGTAGCTTACCACATTGAATGTGTGGACTGCATGAATGATGTCTTCTCAGTTCTCACTGTAACGCAATTTGAGTGTCTA
Source organism: Nerophis ophidion (assembly GCF_033978795.1). Taxonomy (NCBI): domain Eukaryota; kingdom Metazoa; phylum Chordata; class Actinopteri; order Syngnathiformes; family Syngnathidae; genus Nerophis; species Nerophis ophidion. The sequence continues at coordinate 50,542,771 of NC_084628.1, forward strand.
GAAACACACTAAATTAATTCAATATTACTATTATTAATAAGGTAAACAAGTTATCTTTTGAAGGAGTAGTCAGTAATCTGATTACTTCTTCCCAGTTTAACTGTGGTGACACTATCTAAATGAAAGTAAAACAGATGTCATCTTTTTTGGACAACATGTTTGACCTCGAACAGTACAGTAGAAAATGGATGGATGGATGTTGACTATGCTCATGCTATTTTTAGTGTGACATGTCTCTAAAGATGAATGTGAAAATGACAGTAATTATTGTCCACCAGCAGGGGGAGCTCATCACTAGTACTTCTGCGTGGAGGCTGGCATGTGGTACATTATTTCCTGTGTGTGTATGACTTATTCAGAGGGAGAACAGCACACTAGTATGGATTGCAGGAATTAATTTGAGGATGTTTTTATATGAATAAGGTGGATTGGATGTTAGCCTGGGAAGGCATTCCCCTGAAGGTCTTCTTCATGTGTCAGCTGGAAGTACCCTGACTGCTGTGAGGGGAAACTGATGAGATTGTGAGATCATATGTTGGTGCAGGACAATGTCTCATGTGACTGAGCAAAGCTGGACTTTTATCAAGAAAGTTTGTTTTCTCCCGTCCCGTAGATGTCGAAGAACATCTTTTTCGTGAGCAGGAAGAGGAACCACAGCCCCCCCACATTAAAGAGGAAGTTGAGACGCCACAGACCCATAATGTTAAACTGACCCTTCACATTAAAGGGCAAGCGGAGGACCCACTGAACTTACACATCAAAAATAAAGAGGAGGACCCACTGAACCCTCACATTAAAGAGGAAGAGGAAGACCAAGAGCCGCCGCACATTAAAGAGGAAGAGGAGGACCAAGATACGCCGCACATTAAAGAGGAAGAGGAGGACCAAGAGCCGCCGCACATTAAAGAGGAAGAGGAGGAAGAGGGCATCAGTCAGCCTAAATGGTTGGAGGAGTTCCCAGTGACTGGTGTCCCTGTGAAGAGTGAAGATGATGAGGTGAAAGGTGAAAGTGAGGAGAGGGGAGGGGGGGAGCCTCCAAGCAGCAGCTCAACACAATACATGACAACAGAAGCTGATGGAGACCACTGTGGAGGATCACAAGCAGACAAGCTCTTAGCTCCACTATCAGATAGTGAGGACACAACGTCACACTCTCCTGACACTGATGATGAAGACTCTAAAGATGATAAGACATGTCACACTGACAACACTCACTTCACATCTTCTCACTCTCACAAAACATTTAAATACCATAGTTATCTGAAAAGACACAAGAGAACACACACTGGAGAAAAACCTTTTTCTTGTTCACTCTGTAGTAAAGGTTTTGCACAAAGTCACGATTTGAAAAGACACATGAGAACACACACTGGAGAAAAACCCTTTTCTTGTTCACTCTGTGGTAAAGGTTTTGGACTTAGTCACGATTTGAAAAGACACATGAGAACACACACTGGAGAAAAACCCTTTTCTTGTTCACTCTGTGGTAAAGGTTTTGGACTTAGTCGCAATTTGAAAGGACACATGAGAACACACACTGGTGAAAAACCTTTTTCTTGTTCAATCTGTGGTAAAGGTTTTACAGAAAGTAATCATTTGAAAAGACACATGAGAACACACACTGGAGAAAAACCTTTTTCCTGTTCGACCTGTGGTAAAGGTTTTACAAATAGTACAGATGTGAAAACACACATGAGAACACACACTAGTGAAAAACCTTTTTCTTGTTCAATCTGTGGTAAAGGTTTTACAGAAAGTCAGAATGTGAAAGTACACATGAGAACACACACTGGTGAAAAAACTTTTCCCTGTTCAATCTGTGGTAAAGGTTTTACAAGAAGTACATATGCGAAAGTACACATGAGAACACACACTGGTGAAAAACCTTTTTCTTGTTCAATCTGTGGTAAAGGTTTTGCACAAAGTAATAATTTGAAAAGACACATGAGAACACACACTGGAGAAAAACCTTTTTCCTGTTCGACCTGTGGTAAAGGTTTTACAAATAGTACAGATGTGAAAACACACATGAGAACACACACTAGTGAAAAACCTTTTTCTTGTTCAATCTGTGGTAAAGGTTTTACAGAAAGTCAGAATGTGAAAGTACACATGAGAACACACACTGGTGAAAAAACTTTTCCCTGTTCAATCTGTGGTAAAGGTTTTACAAGAAGTCAACATTTGAAAGTACACATGAGAATACACACTGATGAAAAAGCTTTTTCTTGTTCAACCTGTGGTAAAGGTTTTACAGAAAGTCAACATTTGAAAGTACACATGAGAACACACACTGGTGAAAAATCTTTTTCCTGTTCAACCTGTGGTAAAGGTTTTACACAAAGTCAAAATATGAAAGTACACATGAGAACACACACTGGTGAAAAATCACATTCCTGTTCAATCTGCAACAGAAGCTTTTGTGACCGATCAAACCTTTTAGCACACATGAGAAGACACCCAGGAGAGAAAGTGTTGAGTTGCAGTGTGTGTGGTGAAAGATTGTCTTCTAAGTACCAGTGTAAGAAACACAAGTGTGCTGGTGAGAACAGCAGCAGCAAATGAAACTGCAGGATTTGAAATAAACTGTCCAGACTTTCATTTTGACTTTCTAACAACATCAGCACATATAACATGTGTGACATTGTTGTTTGTCCAACAATCTTTTTAATATGCTTCTACATTTATAGATTAGATAGTTGGAAATATAAAAGTATTACTTATTTGTACTTGTAATTGTTGATAATCCCATAGATTATCACCTTTATATGATATACATATGTACTGGTTCACATCTGAAACATCTTCTGGACCACTTCAGGAAGCATATTATTATTTACTTTATACATCATTTAAACAGTTGTCTTTTATACAATTTTAAAATGTGTGACTTTATGAATCATTTGTTGGGTCTCTGTAATCCATTTTATTAATCATCTTTACTACTCTCTTTTGTAATATGATGATTGTGTTGTGATTTTTTTATACTTTAACTTAATATGTATGTACTTGTACGTTTATGCAATAAAAAGTGAGAGAAAATGGCTGAGTTGTCTGTGGAAGGATGTTTTGTTTTTACTAACATACATTTGTGGGTTAAAAAAAAATCCCCACTATTGTGTTTTAAACATACTTTACCTTTTTTTTTCTTTCTTTCTTTTTTAACATCCCCAAAACAATATCAGTCAAAGTTTGGAATGTCAGGCAAAAGCCAATATTGTACATCATCTCACAGAGCTTTATTTTGCATACATTCATGAAAAAAAAAAGTTTAATTTGTTTCCCTATCACAGAACGAACAAGTGTTGTCTTCAATTGCAAAACAACATCTTAAAAAATATTTTAAATTTTTTCCTTAAATTAACTCCTTGGCGTTTGGAAGAATGGAAACTTTCAAATTATGAGTTTTATTTTTTTGTTCCGGAGAAAATACAATAAAGAAGAAATGGTAAATAATTAAAAAAAAAATATATATATATATTTACTGGAATTACAATATTTTGAACAAAAGCCTTTATAATTGCTTAAAATATTGTGTCTGTTTGCAGGTCATACTTAATGAAATCTTCAAATAACAAAATACTTTTATCAGTCAATAAGTGCATCAGTGACCAAATGCCTTTTTCAAACCATTGCTGTTCAAAGATGGATTTGTTTCTCATTTTAATATAAGAACAATTCCATAGTGGAGTATTGTGTGTGATGAAGTTGTGTTTGTAAATTAGTTTCCAATACAACAACACTTGCTGGTAGGGATGGGTACTGTTCACTTCTAATTCCATGTTTTATGTGTTATATATGTCAATATATTGTGTGTTTGTATTTTGCCAACATGGTAGAATCACATGGGGCTTCACGGTGGAAGAGGGGTTAGTGCGTCTGCCTCACAATACGAAGTTCCTGCAGTCCTGGGTTCAAATCCAGGCTCGGGATCTTTCTGTGTGGAGTTTGCATGTTCTCCCCGTGACTGCGTGGGTTCCCTCCGGGTACTCCGGCTTCCTCCCACTTCCAAAGACATGCACCTGGGGATAGGTTGATTGGCAACACTAAATGGTCCCTAGTGTGTGAATGTGAGTGTGAATGTTGTCTGTCTATCTGTGTTGGCTCTGCGATGAGGTGGCGACTTGTCCAGGGTGTACCCTGCCTTCCACCCGATTGTAGCTGAGATAGGCGCCAGCGCCTCCCGCGACCCCGAAAGGGAATAATCGGTAGAAAATGGATGGATGGATGGTAGAATCACATGATAGGCAGATTGGTACCGGGCCGCAGAAGAATTTTTTATAAAAAAAAAAAATTCTTAACTCAACAAAAAAAACACAATATACACTTACAATTAGTGCACTAACCACAAAAACCTCCCTTTTTCATGACAAAGAAGAAAAAAAGAAAAAAAAAGGACCCCCCTGATTCTAGTGGCATTTAAAAAACTGTTTTTATTCTCTCTCCATATTCCCAACTGACCACAAGACTCAAAAGACAACATTTTCGATGGAGCTTGGGCGGTTTATAACTTGTCGAATTTCCCGGCAAATCTGTACTGCTTCCCGAAGCGGTCACGGGGCTTCTTACGTCATCATTTCTGGCTCCTCCCCTGAATGAAATAGGCCTCCATACACGCCTGGTGGAAACACCCCCTCCATTAGTCCACACACGCCTCCAAGCCTCCGCACCATCGGAAGCGGACCAAGGATCGCTGGCTGACACCGATATATCAATTTAATAGCATGACACATAGATAGAAAAATACAAAAAAATGGAAAAAAGCCGATAGGGCTGGGCGATCAAACAATGTCAATATATATTGCAAATATTGCAAAAGACATCAAATCGAAACCAATTAAAAAAATAGTCATTTGAAAAAAATACATAGGGCTGGGCTGTAAAACAATACAATATATATAATGATAGACACATGACTGATGTTAAAAAAGTAGGAAAATGGCCAATAGGGCTGGCTGATAAAACTAGACAAGGACTGGGGGGGGAGCACGCTAGAGAGAGAGAGCGAGAGAGAGAGAGAGAGAGAGAGAGAGAGAGAGGGAGAAAACCAAATTTATGAAGAGGGAACGTGCGCCCTCCTGTGGACTTCTGCTGCAACTGCACACACAAAGAACTTCATTACTTCCAAGTGTGCCTTATTTAGTGTCCCAGACTTCCAATTCCTCCTTTACATGTTTAGTGTATAAGTATTAATTAAACAACTGTTTAATATATGAATATTAAAAACTTTTTTAGTATATAAATATTAAATAAATATTTAGCATATAAATATATTTAAATATATATATATATATAGAGAGAGAGAGAGAGAGAGAAGAGAGAGAGAGAGAGAGAGAGAGAGAGAGAGAGAGAGAGAGAAAGAGAGACCAGACTTCATAAGTGGGAATGTGCGCCCTCCTGTGGACTTCTACCGCAACTGCACACACAAACAAATTCATTACTTCCAAGTGTGCCTTATTTAGTGTCCCAGACTTCCAATCCCTCCTTTACATGTTTAGTGTATAAGTATTAATTAAACAACTGTTTAATATATGAATATTAAAAACTTTTTTAGTGTATAAATATTAAATACATATTTAGCATATAAATATATATATATATATATATATATATATATATATATATATATATATATATATATATATATATATATATATAGAGAGAGAGAGAGAGACAGAGAGAGAGAGAAGAGAGAGAGAGAGAGATGTGATTCATGACAATTTCCCCAGACTCCAACACAATAGTTTAAATATGACATAATAAATGAATGAAACAATAACAGCAGAGCATTGGTGTTCAATAAATGACATGATCTCCTCATCATTCCAACACATTTAGCAACTTTTGCCCTCAGGTATTTTAACCATGAGATATTTTCCTCTATTATTACTCCTAAGAAATAATTTTGTTGAATATATTCTATTGGTGTATCATCAATAACAATCCTGATTGGTATATTACTTTTGCAATTGCTAAAGAGCATTATTTTGGTCTTCTTTAAATTCAGAGACAATTTGTTTGTATTAAACCAAGTTTTTAGCTTCATCATCTCCTCAGTTACAGAAGTCAGAAGTTGCTTCACGTGGTCACCTGCACATGTAATTGTTGTATCGTCAGCAAAGAGGATGAACTCCAGCAGTGTTGATACCTGACATATTTTGTTGATATATATAATGAATAGTGTGGGTACCAGTATGGACCCCTGGGGGACTCCACAGTTATGTTCATGAGTGTAGATTGATGTTGGTCCATCTGAACAATCTGCTGTCTCTCATTTAAGTAGCTCTCCAGCCATTTCCCTGCCAATCCCCTTATGCCGTAGTTTTCCAGTTTATTTACCAACATCTGGTGGTCAATGGTATCGAAAGCCTTTTGCAGGTCAATAAAAATTCCTATAACAAATTTGTTCTTCTCCATGCCATTAGTAATGTACTCTATTAAGTCAATTAGAGCTAATGAAGTTGAGCTATTTTGTCGCAACCCATAATGACAATCGGATAATAATTTGTGCTTTTTAATGAAGCCACAAAGTCTATTATCGAATAATTTTTCCAATATTCTTGATAACTGTGGCAGAAGGGAGACGGGCCGGTAATTTGTGAAGTGGTGTTTGTCTCCAGATTTGAAGATGGGGATGACTTTTCAGAGTTTTACACTTTTTACCTGCCAAGGGAGTTTAGTGCAGTGTTTATACTGTCTGTTTACATCCTGCCACGGGCGGACTCCACTACAGCGCTAAAGCTGCTGCATGACGTCATCAGTAAACAAGAGACCCCACACCCTGATGCTGCGTTCACGGTAGCTGGGGATTTTAACCACCGCAACCTAAAGAGTGTCCTCCCAAAATACCATCAATATGTGAACTTTACTACGAGGGAGATAAACACCCTGGACCAGGTGTACTGCAACGTGAGGGGAGCTTACAAGGCTGTACCCAGACCACACTTTGGACTATCTGATCACATCTCAGCTTTTCTACATCCAGCGTCCCAAGCAAGCCCCCCCAGTGAGTAAAACTGTTCAAGTTTGGAATGAGGACACTGAACTAGTGCTTCAGGACTGCTTTGGGAGTACAGACTGGGACATGTTTAAAACTGCTGCTCAGAGGGATGACGGTACTGTGAACATGGAGGAACATGCTTCCGGTGTAACTGGCTACATCAGCACATGCGTGCAAAACATTGTTCCCAGAAAACAATACAAGATATACCCAAACCAAAAACCCTGGATTAATGTTCGGTCCAAGCTACATGCCCGCTCCACTGCATTTCTCTCAGGCAACGCTGAGGACTACAAGAAGGCCAGATATGACCTGTGTAAATCCATCAGCGAGGCCAAGGGACAATGCAGACTAAAGCTGGAGGGATTCTACTTCAACACAGATTCCCGGCGCATGTGGCAAGGCCTGCAACACATCACAGACTACAAGCAGGGGAGCAGGGGGGTCACAAACAGCCAACGCTCACTGCCAGATGAGCTGAATGAGTTCTACGCCCGCTTCGAGGTCCTCAACACCAACTAACAGAGAGGGGTTCTGACCACGGAGCCCACGCAGGACCCACCGCTCACTATGACAACAGCAGAGGTACGTACAGTTCTGAAGAAAACAAACCCACGGAAGACAGCCGGCCCAGACAACACCCCTGGCCAGGCCCTCAGGGTGTGTTCATCAGAGCTGGCTGACGTACTTGCTGACATATACAACTTGTCACTAACACAAGCTGTTGTGCCCACCTGCTTCAAGACCACCACCATCGTGCCCCTGCCAAAGAAAAACACTGTGACCTGTCTGTTGCACTCACCCCAATAGTGATGAAGTGCTTCCAGAGGATAGTCATGTCACACATCAAGAAGACCATCCCAGACACACTGGACCCTCTACAGCAGGGGTCACCAACCTTTTTGAAACCAAGAGCTACTTCTTGGGTACTGATTAATGCCAAGGGCTACCAGTTTGATACACACTTAAATAAATAGCCAGAAATAGCCAATTAGCTCTTTTTACCTTTAATAAATAAATCTACTAATATATAAAAAAATGGGTATTTCTGTCTGTCATTCCGTCGTACATTTTTTTTCCTTTTACGGAAGGTTTTTTTTGTAGAGAATAAATGATGAAAAAAACACTTAATTGAACGGTTTAAAAGAGGAGAAAACACGAAAAAAAATGAAAATTACATTTTGAAACATAGTTTATCTTCAATTTCGACTCTTTAAAATTCAAAATTCAAACTGAAAGAAATGAAGAGAAAAACAAGCTAATTTTAATCTTTTTGAAAAAATTTAAAAAATAATTTATGTAACATCATTGGTCATTGTTCCTGATTAATATTAATTTTAGAGTTTTGATGACATGTTTTGAATAGGTTAAAATTCAATCTGCACTTTTTTAGAATATATAACAAATTGGACCAAGCTATATTTCTAACAAAGACAAATCATTATTTCTTCTGGATTTTCCAGAACAAACATTTTAAAAGAAATTCAAAATAATTTAAAATAAGATTTAAACTTGATTCTACAGTTTTTCTAGATTTGCCAGAATCATTTTTTTGAATTTTAATCATAATAAGTTTGAAGAGATATTTCACAAATATTCTTTGTCGAAAAAACAGAAGCTAAAATGAAGAATTAAATTAAAATGTATTTATTATTCCTATTTTCTTTCTTTCTTTCTTTAGTTTATTTCGAACATGAATATTTACAACACAATACAATACAGACAATAAAAATGATTTACAATTTAAAAAAAAATACTTGAACATTTATTTAAATTTTCAGGAAAGAAGAGGAAGGAATTTAAAAGGTAAAAAGGTGTATGTGTTTAAAAATCCTAAAATCAATTTTAAGGTTGTATATTTTCTCTAAAATTGTCTTTCTGAAAGTTATAAAAAGCGAAAAAAAAAAAAAAAAAAAAAGGAATGCATTTAAACAAGTGAAGACCAAGTCTTTAAAATATTTTCTTGGATTTTTTAAATTCTATTTGAGTTTTGTCTCTCTTAGAATTAAAAAGGTCAAGCAAAGCGAGACCAGCTTGCTAGTAAATAAATACAATTTTGAAAATAGAGGCGGCTCACTGGTCAGTGCTGCTATTTGAGCTATTTTTCGAAAAGGCCAGCGGGCAACTTATCTGGTCCTTACAGGCGACCGGTGCCCGCGGTCACCGAGTTGGTGACCCCTGCTCTACAGTTTGCCTACCGGCAGAACCGGTCCACTGAGGATGCAGTCAACACCGTCATCCACACCACCCTCACCCACGTAGAGGGCAAGGACACCTATGCCAGGCTATTATTCATCGACTACAGCTCTACTTTTAACACGGTCATCCCACAAAAACTCACAGCTAAACTCCTCACTGTTGACTGGGTCCTGAACTTTCTCACAAACCGGCCCCAGTCAGTCAGTATCGGCAACCAGACATCAGGCACAAAGGTTCTAAGCATTGGGACCCCCCAAGGCTGCGTGCTGAGCCCCCTATTGTACACCCTCTTCACACACGACTGTGTGGCCTCCCAGAACAACACCACTATCATCAAGTTAGCAGAGGATACTACGGTCGTCGGACTGATCACCGGGGGAGCTGAGGCAGTGTACAGAAGGGAGGTAGCGGAACTGGTGGCCTGGTGTCAGAACAATAATCTCTCCTTGAACACAGACAAGACCAAGGAGATGATTATTGACCCAAGGAGAAGGAGTGCACAGTACACACCTCTGTACATAGGGGGGACAAAGGTGGACAGGGTGAAAACCTGTAAATTCCTCGGGACCCACATCAGCGAGGACCTCACCTGGGATCACAACACCCAACAAACAATAAAGAAAGCCCAGCAGCGACTGTACTTCCTAAGAAGGCTGAGAAAATTTGGCATGCCACCCAAAATTCTCGGCAACTTCTATAGAAGTACGTTTGAGAGTGTCCTTACCAGCTCAATCACGGTCTGGTATGGAAACTGCACTGCTAAGGACAGGAAGGCACTCCAGCGAGTGATTAAAACTGCTCAGTACATATCAGGAGCAGCCTTCCCCTCACTACAGGACATGTAGTCTACCAGGGCCACCAGGAGAGCACACATCATCATCAAGGACAGTACACGGTCTCTTCAGCCTCCTACCATCAGGCAGACCATATAGGAGCCTGAAATCCAGGACTACCAGACTGACAAACAGTTTCTACCCACAGGCCATCAGGCTTGTGAATGCTAACTTTTGAATGCTAGCTCCCTCCAACTCCCCGTTTTTACTTTTGTCTTTTTGAACAAAAGACAGCTACCTTGACCACCCCCGAACTGTGAACCATCACTGTAGACACGTTTCACCGTTGATCACTAAAAACACTTTAACTGCTGCTGTTCCCCAAGGTCACCTCCATATTTATACTGTTGACTGTCAATCAGAATGTGCAATAATGTTATGTTACTTACTGTGTCTTGTATATACATTTTTATTTTTATTTTTAGCTAAGTACCGTGTGACTTGTTGAAGGGTGGACTAGCAAAGTAAGATTTTCATTGTACGGCAAACTGTGTGTTTAACTGTGCATATGACAATAAACTATCTTGAATCTTCAATAAAAAAGGGATTTGATGTAATATTTTGATATTCACACATCGCATATTTACACACACGCATTTTACTAGAATACCCTTATGAGCATTACATATATCAATATCAAGTACCTACTGTACTGTTTACTTGTTGAAATACCCTTTTTAGAGCAAATATCTGCCGAAATGGCCACTTTGTTTCTGCCAAAAATGTATTTTAAGTAATAGTTTGAAATAGATACATCTCATCTCTGCATATTTTCCTAAAATACTCTTATGGGCATTACACATATATAAATTAAGGACCTACTGTACTGTATACTTGTAGAAATACCCTTTACAAAGCTAAAATATACCAAAACAACCACTCTGCTGCTGCCAAAATTTGATTTCAAGTAATATTTTGATACTGACAAATCTCATCTCTGCATAGTTTACTAAAATACCCTTATGAGCATTACATATATCAAAATCAAGTACCTACTGTACTATTTACTTGTTGAAATACCATTTTAGAGCAAATATCTACCCAAATGGCCACATTACTGCTGCCAAAAATGTATTTTAAGTAATATTTTGATACTGACACATCTCATCTCTGCATATTTTATTAAATACTCTTATGGGCATGACATATATATAAATCAATTACCTACTGTATACTTGTAGAAATACCCTTTACAAAGCTAAAATATACCAAAACAACCACTTTACTGCTGCCAAAAATTGATTTCAAGTAATATTTTGATATTTGCACATCTCTTCTCTGCATATTCTAATGGAATACCCTGATGGGCATTACACATATATAAACCTAGTACCTACTGTACTGTTTACTTGTTGAAATACTCTTTTAGAGCTAAAAACTACCAAATTTGCCACTTTACTGCGACCAATAATTGATTCCAGATAATATTAACAATAATAACAGAATTGTCAGAATAATTGTATATAAGTTATAAAACAACTTTGTGTTCCATTGAGTTCAGGTCCCCTGCGAGAAGACCAAAACTGTCTTTCATCTTATCAAACAAAAGGCTTGTAAAACTCCACTGTCTGCGATGGGATGCAACATGGAGGTGTCGGTTTCTTTGATCTGTTGACAGCCACAGGAAGACCTTTTCTTGACCCGAGATCTACAAAGCTGAGAGGGAGCAAACCTGACGCGGCTCAAGGCACCTTTTCTTTTAACTGTTTATGACCGAGTGTGACAGCCGTTTACGACCCCCCTCCCTTTAGAAGCAGCTATGTAATCAGAAAAGGCCCAAATAGACGAGGACGTGTGGAACTCCCTCGTCAGAGCGTGGTGGGAAACTGTACGAAGTTGCAGCCCAGACGTTTCTCCTCATGAGCTAAATTGAATCCTGTCTGTGTTTGATTACTTTGCTCCCTGTCTTGTTTAATAGATGTCATCGGCAAAAATGTCAAAGAATTTCTCTGAAACACAATATTATACATTCTGAAAACGATAGCAAGAATATACTTACAAATTTCAGAAAATGTCACGAGCAAACACTTTGTTTAAAAGGTTTTTACTGCCTTTTTAGCCCTTTGAGACATTTGTGATTTAGGGCTAGATGAATAAACATTGATTGATACTACACAAAAATTCAAAATAACTGAAGAAACATCACTGATAAACATTGGAAAACTGTCACTGAACGTCTTAGTGTGATGTCAATTTGTGACAGACAAATAGTACACAGTTTCGACATGGTGAGGACATTGATGGGCTGACTCACTGTCTTACGGATTACCTCAACTTCTGACCTGCCCTGCTAGGACCGTTCAGTGCTACCCTAATGACAAACCCTGGGTAACACAGGAGGTTCAAGCTGTCCTCAACAAGAAGAAAGCTGCCTTCAGGAGTGGAGACAGGGAGGCAATGAGAGCAGCACAGCGGGAGGTGAGAGGACGCGTGAGGAAGACTAAGGACAGCTACAAGAAGAAGCTGGAGCAAAACAACATGATGGAGGTCTGGGAAGGTGTGAAAACCATCACAGGCCACAAGACAAAGACCAGAGCAGTAGGGGGGGGACAATAAAGAGGGCCAATGAGATTAAGAACTTCTTCAACCGGTTCAACCAGAACCGGTTGAAGTGGGGGATGTCCTCCCCAACCCTCATCACAGCCACCCCCTCTTCTTCTCCCCCCCAGCCATGGTTGCAACCCCCTACTCCTCCTCCTCCTCCACCAGACATTAGTCATCTCTGTGGACCAGGTCAGAGGTCAACTGAGGAAGCTGCATCCTAGAAACTATGGTGCGCACCTGAATATCTGGTGTGCACTATGTAATATTTAAGTACAGTCTTTATTTTCCAATCAATTCATTTTTTAACATGAATTGATTAACGTGGACCCCGACTTAAACAAGTTGAAAAACTTATTCGGGTGTTCAATTGTACGGAATATGTACCGAACTGTGCAATCTACTAATAAAAGTATCAATCAATCATTCAATCAATTCCTACATGCAAACAAAGTGTTACTGTTCAAACTGTGTGTAATGCAACAGTATTTAAAATTATTAAATATACTCGTTAAATAATGTGTCCTCCTTGTTTTTAATGAATAATTAAGGCCTACTATGCTACTGTATTTTATTGCTGTTCATGATGGTGGTACTTGAAAATCCAAGTATTTTCTGAGGTGGTACTTGGTGAAAAAAGTTTGACAACTACTGATGTAGTGACATTGTAAACTACATCGGCAGACACCATTTTGTTTTACCTAAACGGCGTCTGCTCATACATCGCGCTTCCAACGAGATCCCGTCACCCCCCCCCCCCCCCCCCCCCCCCGAGTAAAAAGGTTCCACAACTGTTCACGTTATACCATCTCATCTCATTGTCCATCATGTGAATGTTTGAAGTGGAACTAAATGTGATCTCTGAAAGGGGTACACATTATTACCAAAGCAGGGCCCCCATCCACATATACAATACTACTACATATCTGATGAAAAACAACATTATTTTTGTTTTTTTAATTATAAGTGTGCCAAACCACCTCTATTTGGACATTATCTAATGCAGGGGTGTCCAAAATGCGGCCCGGGAGCCATTTGCGACCCGCAGCTGACCCGCCACACATTCTGCAAAAATTGCAAAATTGATAGTATTGCAAAAATTAAAACATTTAAAAAAAGTGAAATGAAGTGAAATATAATGAGAAAACGTGTTAATGTTGACACAAAGTTGCCATGCAGGCAGTTTTTTTTTTCTTGTGTCTTTATTTTGTTTTTTTCCATTGCTCAAAAAAAGGACAAAAAAATCTATGTTATAATGATTTATTACTTAAAAGTTATCACTTTAAAATGTTTTATGTCGAAAAATATTGCATATGTTGTGTGGTTGCTATATAAAAACATCAAAATTTGGACAAAAGAGCATAAAATAAACAAAATAATAGTTCAAACTTAAAATCGAAATATATATTGGAAGTTTATCTTGAAATTTAAGTGTTAAAAGTAAAAAAAACAATCTAATAAAAATGCATCACTTTATGAGTGGGGAACCTTTCGGATCTCAAATATATTTAGTAGGATTTTATTTAACTTTTCACTGTGATTACTCAAAAATATTAAATAATTAAAATCAAAGGTGTCCTGCATTATTGATCTTTGAGGGCTTGAATTGTTAAATAAAGGAACTCTCCTGAAGGAATCAATAAAGTACTATCCATCTATCTAAATACTGCATATTTCAGTTTTACTATAAAAAACAAAGTTGTCTTTGACTGAAAAGGCACAAAACCTTATTTGTTTTACTTTATATCAACTTCAAGTTGATATAGAGATTTACTGTAAGCCTTAAATAAAATTAAAAAAATAATAATTTGACTTATTTTTAACATTTTAGTGACTGAGACCCTCTATGCTCCCCAGGAACCCTAAGGATTAAACCAAAAAATCCATATATGTTGTTATGGTTGGAAAATGAAAAATATCAAAATGGCCCCTGCATGCTTAAATTTTTCCGTGTTCGGCAGTCTGTGGAAAAAGTTTGGACACCCCTGATCTAATGGAAATGACTGCTGCAAACACGTCATGTTCATGATGAAATATAAAGTTAGTAAAAATGTGAGAGTAAGAAGTAAACAAACCTGTTCTGTGTAACACAACTTGAGCTTTCTTGAAAACAGCCTCCAATAGTTGACGTAGTCTCTCGTTCTCTTCTTTTGTCCGAGAAAGTTCCTCTTTGTACTCTGCTATCGTTCTTTCACACATTTTCACACAACAAAGTTCCTCCTCATACTTTTCTATCGTTCTTTCGCACATTTTCACACAATCACAACACTTTACACTCACACTTGATCTTAACTAAGCGATGTGTTGATCAAATCCGCGTCTCTTTGTTAGCGGCTAACATGCTAAGTTAACTAGCATGCTAAGCTAATTGGCGCGCTCAAACAACTATCAAGCTAAGCGGGCCTAATAATCTCCAAATGTGGCTGAGACGAGTGGAGTTTATCCTGACACGGAGGATGAATAAAGTGTAGTTAGTAGCGATGTGAGGAGATGTGCCGAGGCTTAGAAGCGTGTGTGGAGAAAAGGAGGACTTTGCCGCAAAGCGCATATCTTCCAAGCATGCGTCCGTAGGGGCGGGGCCAAAGAGTCATAGTTGTGATGTTTTGAGCTAGGGAGTTTAAGAACTACACTACCCAGCATGCAACAGTAGTGACGAGCATGCGCGGTAGCCCCGTGAAGTGGTGTCGTATGTCGCCATGCAGACAGCTAGAATGTGGTTATGAGCACGCTGTGTGAGTCAACGTTGAACACACCTCGTCTGCATTTATTACAATTAGACAACACAATAAGTGCATTAAAAACAGTACTAGTTAATTATTTTCATGCATACATGATTTAAAGTAAAATACGGTTTATATATTTGAAATATCATTTTTGATTGATTGATTGATGGATTGATTGATTGATTGATTGATTGATACTTGTATTAGTAGATTACACAGTACAGTACATATTCCGTACAATTGACCACTAAATGGTAACACCCCAATAAGTTTTCAACTTGTTTAAGTCGGGGTCCATGTTAATCAATTCATGGTACAAATATATACTATCAGCATAATACAGTCATCACACAAGTTAATCATCATAGTATATACATTGAATTAATTACATTATTTACAATCTGGGGGTGGGATGCGGATTTTTGGTTGATATCAGTACTTCAGTCATCAACAATTGCATCAACAGAGAAATGTGGACATTGAAACAGTGTAGGTCTTACTTGGTAGGACATGTACAGCTACCAGAGAACATAGTGAGTTCAGATAGCATAAGAACAAGTATATACATTAGAAGAACATTTGATTATTTACATTAGGTTATTTATAATCCGGGAGATGGGATGTGAATGGAGGAGGGTATTAGTAAAGGGTTGAAGTTGCCTGGAGGTGTTGTTTTAGAGCGGTTTTGAAGGAGGATAGAGATGCACTTACTTTTACACCTGTTGGGAGTGCATTCCACATTTATGTGGCATAGAAAGAGAATGAGTTAAGACCTTTGTTAGATCGGAATCTGGGTTTAACGTGGTTTGTGGAGCTCCCCCTGGTGTTGTGGTTATGGCGGTCAGGAAGTAGTTGGACATGTACTTCGGTATCAGGGAGGTGTCGCGGATTTTATAGACTAGGCTCAGTGCAAGTTGTTTTACTCTGTCCTCCACCCTGAGCCAGCCCACTTTGGAGAAGTGGGTTGGAGTGAGGTGTGATCTGGCGTGGAGGTCTAAAAGTGACCGGACTAGCTTGTTCTGGGATGTCCGGAGTCTAGATTTGAGAGTTTTGGAGGTGCTGGAGTATCAGGAGGTGCAAGCGTAATCAAAAAAGGGTTGAATGAGAGTTCCCGCTAGAATCTTCAAGGTGCTTTTGTTGACCAGAGAGGAGATTCTGTAGAGGAATCTCGTTCTTTGGTTGACCTTTTTGATGACCTTGGTTGCCATTTTATCACAGGAATGATTAGCCTCTAGAATGGAACCTAGGTAGGTGATCTCATCTTTCCTGGTGATAACGATGTCACCCACTTTTGTTGCCATGTGTTGTTGTTTGTGGTTACCCGTAGGAAGAACTATGTCGAGCTGCATGAATAAGTTGGCTTTAATTAAGTCTTCAGCAGGACAGCAATTGTACGTACGCACTAGAGATGCGCGGTTTGCGGTCACAACCGCGGAGTCCGCGGATAAACCGCGGGTCGGGCGGGTGACATGACGAAAAGATAGATTTTAAATAGATTCGGGCGGGTGGCGGTTGAACCAATTCGGAAATATATATTGGAATAATCCCAGGAATGTAGGCTCAAAAAAACTTCTTCGTTTGTCTTGTCTTTATTGCACAAGATGTAATACAACCACACAACAGCTCTCATGTCTCTAACGCTTTTCCCTGGACAACGCGAACTCTCACTTCCTGTCGAAAACGTCACTTCTCTATCTCTCCCGGAAGTCCCGCCCCCCAGCCAAAGTCATTGTTTAACACCTCGTAGCCAGCCGCTACATTATACATAGTTAAATGTTATGTTGAAGAGGTTCATTTAGCCTACTGACGTGTATTTATAAATGGTTGGTTTATACAGGCTAGTAGGTAAAGTGTTGTACCTGACAACTCTTGATGGTACAATCCATACATCACGTCACAGACAACGTCACGCTAACATCACGTGACACCTCTCATGAAGGCTGCAGAAGCAAAGTAGCCCAAACTTGTCAGCTACAACACTTTACCTTACTAGCCTATAGAAATCAACCATTTATAAATAGTTAAATGTTGTTACCCACATACGAAAAACGAGCAGCACTCTTTGAAACAGTATGTGGGCATACTTTTATTTTGAAGTGTCTCGTTTGGTCCGTCGACGGATGTAAGGAAGCTACTTCCGGGTGTGGCCAACGAGGTATTTGTCAATTGTTGGTTTTTTACTTAGTAAAATGTTTGATCCACATGCTGTGCATGTTATTATTTTTACGTTTGTAACCTGCTTTATTTATTACAGTTTTCACGGTGAATTTGAATGGAAAATAATTCTTTTAATAAATCAGTTCAAGAAAGCCATTGTGTCTGTGCTATTTCTAACCTCACTAATGCCTTGCATCGTCTATATTAGATATATAACAACGGGCGGGTGGGTGTGGCTTTGATGAAATGTTGGTTCGGGTGGATTGCGGGTGGATGACGACTTTAGTGATGTGGTTGCGGGTGATATAATTGCCTATCCGCGCATCTCTAGTACGCACTGCATGAGAGGGTGGTAGTATCTGACTCCTCGATGTGCACACCCTGGTGGTGTGTTCTAGAATTACAACAACAAAACAGTCATTTTACCAAATCATCTACATCCTTCCCTTTTAGTTAAGCGTCCTTAAAAAAAACAAAAGAAGATAAGTGAAATGAATATCCACATGCCCCTAAAACTGACCAACACGCCGGATTGTAGTCAGCTGGAGGCGTGTCTTAATGAAATTAAACAATGGATGTCCGCTAACTTTTTGCAACTCAACGCCAAAAAAACGGAAATGCTGATTATCGGTCCTGCTAGACACCGACCTCTTTTTAATAATACAACTTTAACATTTGACAACCAAACAATTAAACAAGGCGACTCTGTAAAGAATCTGGGTGTTATCTTCGACCCAACTCTCTCCTTTTAGCCACACATTAAAAGCGTTACTAAAACGGCCTTCTTTCATGTCCGTAATATCGCTAAAATTCACTCCATTCTGTCCACTAAAGACGCTGAGATCATTATCCATGAGTTTGTTACGTCTCGCCTCGACTACTGTAACGTATTATTTTCGGGTCTCCCCATGTCTAGCATTAAAAGATTACAGTTGGTACAAAATGCGGCTGCTAGACTTTTGACCAGAACAAGAAAGTTTGATCACATTACGCCTGTACTGTATATACCTTTATATACATATATACATACATATATACCTATACTGTATATACCTTTATATACATATATATATACATATATACCTATACTATATATACCTTTATATACATATATACATACATATATACCTATACTGGCTCACCTGCACTGGCTTCCTGTGCACTTAAGATGTGACTTTAAGGTTTTACTACTTACGTATAAAATACTACACGGTCTACCTCCATCCTATCTTGCCGATTGTATTGTACCATATGTCCCGGCAAGAAATCTGCGTTAGAAAGACTCCGGCTTATTAGTGATTCCCAAAGCCCAAAAAAAGTCTGCGGGCTATAGAGCGTTTTCCGTTCGGGCTCCAGTACTCTGGAATGCCCTCCCGGTAACAGTTTGAGATGCCACCTCAGTAGAAGCATTTAAGTCTCACCTTAAAACTCATCTGTATACTCTGGAATTTAAAGACTCCCTTTTTAGACCAGTTGATCTGCCGTTTATTTTCTTTTTCTCCTATGTCCCACTCTCCCTTGTGGAGGGATTCCGGTCCGATCCGGTGGCCATGGATGACGTAGTGGCTCTCCAGACCCAGGATGAACCGCTCATCCAGAGTCGGGACCCAGGATGGACCGCCCTCCTGTGTATCGGCTTGGGACATCCCTGCGCTGCTGATCCGCCTCCGCTTGGGATGGTTTCCTGCTGTGAACGGGACTCTTGCTGCTGTGTTGGATCCATTATGGATTGAACTTTCACAGTATCATGTGAGACCCGCTCGACATCCATTGCTTTCGTCCTCTCCAAGGTTCTCATAGTCATCATTGTCCCCGACGTCCCACTGGGTGTGAGTTTTCCTTGCCCTTATGTGGGCCTACCGAGGATGTCGTAGTGGTTTGTGTTGTGGTTTGTGCAGCCCTTTGAGACACTAGTGATTTAGGGCTATATAAGTAAACATTGATTGATTGATTGATATGTAACTGAGATCAAATCTCTTAACTGTGTAGGGTGAGTACAAACAATTCACCATCTCTATGGAATATCTAAACAAATTATAGAACAGCTAGAAAAATACTATCTCAAAATAAATCACACGTGCATTTTTCTTTTCTTACTGCACATACTTTGGATTGGGTCTGCAAACTCGACCTGCACGTGTTGTGTAAGCTGTGTCAGTCTGCGTCGTGAATCTGGGTCGAATTGGTGATTTACTTTCCGTTTGCCTAATCACTGTCTTTTCTCTCAGTGGTGTGGGAGGGACCAAGTCCACCATGGTATGTCTACCATCCTGAGAGTCTGCTTCGCCGTTCTGGAACGGTGTTGGTGGTTGTTCTTGAACCGGGACGATGTGGCGACGATTCCTCCTGTATCTTCTCCCATCGGACTGGATGATGTAGGAACGTGGCTCTTCGCACGACTTTTCCACTATTCCAAGTCGGTCATGTCCAGCAGGAGTCTGCATACGGATCACTTGCCCTTCTGCCAAGGGAGTCAGTGGGCGACTTGACTTGTCGTAGTGACATTTCACTGTAGTTCTCTTGTCGACTAGTCGAGCGTGTACTTGTGTTGAGTCTTTTGCTGTTGGCTGTAGTAGTCTGGTACACACTGGGATAGCTGCACGCGTTAGTCTTGATATTAAACGTTCGGCAGGGGAACCAAGGTCTGCATCTCGGGGAATGTTTCTGAGGTTCAGGAGGTTTAGGAAGACATCAGTTTTGTCCCGGTGGGATTTCTCCATCAGTTGCTTGTCACTCCTGACAGCTCTTTCCGCGAGTCCATTCGACTTGGGAAACTCTGGGCTACTGGTGGTGTGGATGAAGTCCTGCTCTTCAGCAAATTTTCTGAATTGCTCACACTTGTACTGTCTTGCAATATCAGATAGCAGTGTGTGTGGTGTACCGTGCAATGAAAAATGTCTTTTCATTTTGGAAATTACAGCTGTCGCTGTGATGTTTTGTAGAAGGTCAATTTCAAACCATCCAGAATAGGAATCCACTATCACCTGGTAGTGTTGTCCACGCCATTCAAAAATGTCTGTAGCAACTGTGGACCACGGAAGGTCTGGAACTGGATGGAGATGAAGTGGTTCTTTCTGCTGATGTGGTTTTGTGCTGTTGCACACTGTGCAAAAAAGTAGTTCTTTAGTGATGTCTCGTGACATTGATGGCCAAAAGATGATACCTCTTGCTCTGCGTTTGGTCGCTTCAATGCCTGGGTGACCTTTGTGTACAATCTTAATGTACTCTTTTTGTAGTGACGTTGGAATGACTGCTTTCTGCCCTTTCATGACAATTCCATCTTCCACAGTGAGTTCGTCTCTGTAGGGGAAGAAAACTTCAATGGCAGGCTGCAGCTGAGTCTTTCTGGCAAGCCATCTACGCTGGATAACTACACTGAGTCTGCATTACTTCAACCTCCTCCATGTGCTTCTTGAGCTCTCCCAGGCGGGCTGTAGAAATGTAGCTCACCGACATGACGTCGAAAGAACTACTGTCAGATGGGCTCTCACTGTCTGTTGCATTAGGGGCTCTTGAAAGAGTGTCAGCCAAGTACATGTGCTTTCCTTTTTTGTAGATTAGGCTTATGTCATAGCTTTGCAAGCGTAGCAGCATCCGCTGAAGACGGGCCGGGGCATTGTGAATTGGTTTCTTCAAGATAGTCCCCAACGGTTGGTGGTCAGTTTCTACTGTGGTGGCCTTGCCGTACACATAGTCTCTGAACTTGGTGCATGCAAACACAACAGCTAGAAGCTCCTTCTCAATTTGAGGGTATTGACTTTCTGTTTCTGTAAGGGTGCGGGATGCAAAGGCTACTGGCCTTCCATTTTGCATGAGGCAGCTCCTAGTCCAAAGCATGACGCCTCACAGGTCAGCCTGACTGGCTCTTTGACATCTTAGTAGGCCAATACTGGTGGAAAGGAGAGACATGCTTTCAGGCGGTCGGAAGCATCTTGGTGTTGCTGGAACCAGCACCATGCGGTCTCTTTGTGAGTCAGCTTCCTCAGTGGCGTTGCGATGTCACTGAGGTTTGGAATGTGCTTGCCAAGATAGTTAACCATTCCCAGGAAACGTAGAAGTGAAGTGACATCTGTGGGGACTGGCATGTCTCTGATAGCAGCAGTTTTGGAGGGGTCAGCTTTCACACCTTTACTTGTGAAGATATGACCAACGTAGCATACTTAGTCAAGTCGAAATTTGCATTTCTGCGGGTTGAGTTTGAGGTTTATTTCCTTCACACGTTCTAGCACCTTTTTTAGGTTGGCGTCATGCTCCGCCACATCACGGCCTCCGATGATGATGTCATCGACAATGACTGAGCATGGATATCCAGCAAAGAGCTGATCCATTGTGCGCTGGAATACTTCGCTTGCTGAGTTAATGCGAAGGAATCTGTAACGTCCAAAAGGAGTACTGAATGTTGTCTTCATTGAGGACTTCTTGTCCAGGCGGATCTGCCAGAATGAATTTTTTGCATCTAGCACTGAAAACATTTGTGCTGCTACCTCCTCCACACTTCTCATGGGGTGGTGGGGCCGTTTTAGTGCTTCATTTAAAGGCCTACTGAAAGCCACTACTAGCCACCACGCAGTCTGATAGTTTATATATCAATGATGAAATATTAACATTGCAACACATGCCAATACGGCCTTTTTAGTTTACTAAATTGCAATTTAAAATTTCCCGGGAGTTTCGTCTTCGAAACGTTGTGTAATGATGACGTGTACGCAAGACGTCACAGGTTTTTAGGAAGTATGAGCGCTGCACACACACACACAGCTAAAAGTCGTCTGCTTTTACGGCATAATTATACAGTTTTTTTTGGACATCTGTGTTGCTGAATCTTTTGCAATTTGTTCAATTAATATTGGAGAAGTCACAGTAGAAAGATGGAGTTGGGAAGCTTTAGCTTTTAGCCACACAAACACACAGTGATTCCTTGTTTAAAAATCCTGGAGCTGAAACTTTCCTATGGATCAGAGTGCGGTCAAGAGAACATGGATCCCGACCACACGTCAACCAGCAGGTTTCGGTGAGAAAATTGTGGTTAAAAAGTCAGTTCTTACCGGAGAAAAGCTGAGCTTGTGCCATCCATAGCTGCCGTCGACTCCCCTGAGACACTGCGCATCAAGACAGTCGTGGAGACACCCTTCCGACTATCAGGTACTATTTAACTCACTAAAACACTAGCAACACAATAGAAAGATAAGGGATTTCCTAGAATTAACCTAGTAAATATGTCAAAAAACTTCGGAATCCGTCCCAATGCAATCACGTTTTTTTTTAAAAACTTTTTTTTAATTATTTTTTTCTAGTCCGTCGCCATCAATATCCCCAAACACGAATCTTTTATCCTCGCTCAAATTAATGGGAAAATTGTTGTTTTCTCGGTCCGGATAGCACTTTTTGTTGGAGGCTCCCATTAAAAACAATGTGAATATGTGAGGAGCCATCAAACATGTGACGTCATCGTCTGCGACTTCTGGCATTTCTCTTAGCACCGAAAGTTGCAAAATTTATCGTGGATGATCACTACTAAATCCTTTCAGCAAAAATATGGCAATATCGCGAAATGATCAAGTATGACACATAGAATGGCCCTGCTATCCCCGTTTAAATAAGAAAATCTCATTTCAGTAGGCCTTTAAATCTTTGGGGTTGATGCACAATCTGATTTCTGATTTGACTTTTGTGTGCCCAGCGACCATGGATGACACCCAAGCTGTTGGTTCGGTGACTGAAGTAATAACGTCTATGCTTTCCATGCGTTTAAGTTCAGCTTTCACACAGTCTTGCATCGCTACTGGGATGCGGTGGGCCGGCCTAACAACTGGCGGCACATTGGGGTCCACTGTCATTGTGTAAACAACTGGTAGTTCTCCGAGCTCTTCACTGAAAATATCTTGGTATTGTGTGAGGATCCGTGCGCTGAACTCTCCAGTGTTCTCTGTGGTGACATGGTGCACATCGGGACTCAACTCGACTAGCCCCGTACGCAGGCATGCACGGAAGCCCAACAGTGATGTCACATTCTATCCACTGTGAAAAATGGCAGTAAGTGGCGCTGTCCCTTTAAAAAGCATGTCAGCATAGCTTCACCTTGTGTCTCGATTTTGGCTCCTCCGTAAGCCACCAAATTTGTGCTTCTGTGTTGTTTGGCGAGTTTCACGCCGCTGTTTACTCTATTGAAAGTCTTCAGTGACATTACATTGCATTTAGCACCTGTATCCACTTTCATTTCGGTTGGCATGTCGTTTATGCACACTGTGACAAATCCTTCATCTTGGTCTCTTTGTTGTGGATTTACAGAGTCAATGCAATTTTCTATTTCCAAGCCATCCACGTAGAATGTGTCATTTTCACTTTGGCTGTGTTGATCCACTGGCACATCATGCACAGACTGTCCATAGCTTGTTTGTGGTAAACTTGGACTGACTCTGTGGCTTTGACTTGCAGCATTTTTTGTACAGATTTTGTTTTTTGCAGCTGTTTTCTTGTTGTAATTCTCGAACACACCACCAGGGTGTGCACATCGAGGAGTCAGTTACTACCACCCTCTCATGCAGTTCTTATGTACAATTACTGTCCTGCTGAAGTCTTAATTAAAGCCAACTTATTCATGCAGCTCGGCACAGTTCTTCCTACGGGTAACCACAAACAACAACAAAACAGTCATTTCACCAAATGATCTACATTGTCCATTTAAATTTTCAAAACAAAGACATACAACTTATTTTCGTAAAAATATTCAAATATTTAACAATGTATTGAAACAACAGTAGCATAAGGAAAGAAAAAAAGAAACAAAATAAATATTACACTTATGATATTATTTTTGTTTTTGATGATCATTTGTTTTCATAATGTATTTTAGAATGTAGGAGGTTTTCATGTCCTCTTTAAATTTCAATTGGCATTACATATATTATATCTATACATCTATATCTGGCAGCACGGTGGCAGAGGGGTTAGTGCGTCTGTGTCACAATACGAAAGTCCTGAGTAGTGAGGGTTCAATCCCGGGCTCGGGATTTTTCTGTGTGGAGTTTGCATGTCCTCCCCGTGAATGCGTGGGTTCCCTCCAGGTACTCCGGCTTCCTCCCACTTCAGAAGACATGCACCTGGGGATAGGCCCCTCCCACCTCCAAAGACATGCACCTGGCGACAGGTTGATTGGCAACACTAAATTGGCCCTAGTGTGTGTGTGAGTGTGAGTGTGAATGTTGTCTGTCTATCTGTGTTGGTCCTGCGATAAGGTGGGGACTTGTCCAGGGTGTACGCCGCCTTCCGCCCAATTGTAGCTGAGATAGGCACCAGCACCCCCCCTCCCAGCCCCACCCCGCGCGACCCCAAAAGGGAATAAGCGGTAGAAAATGGAAAGAGAGATAGATCTATCTATCTATCTATCTATCAATCGATAGATGGATATAATATATATAATACCACCCTCGGGCAGACGCCATAGGGTGCTAAAAGCTGGTACAAATTCACTAAAAATCAGCTTTTACCCAAGAGCCATAGTAGCACAATATGTCCTTCATGTCCTCATGTGTCATGTTTTTAATTTCTTTCAATTTTTTCGGACTGTAATAAGCAATATTGTTATATGCATGTGTGTATATATATTCATATGCATGCATGTATGCATCTGTGTGGATATATATACATATATAGATACATCTCTTATTTCTATCTACCTTTTTTTTGTACTATTTATATTACCATATTGTACATGCACCTTAGGGGATCTGCTCCAATTTTGTTGTTCTTTGAACCTGTTCACTGCAATAATGACAATAAAACTCTATTCTATTCTATTCTATTCAAAGGAAATTTGAAAAGAACATGAAAACCTCCCACATTCTAAATTACATTATAAAAACGATTAACATCAAAAACGAAAATAATATCATTAATGTAATATTAATTTTGTTTCTTTTTTGTCATTCCTTATGCTACTTTTGTTTGAATATATTTTTAAATATTGACATTTTTATACGGAAATAAGTTTTATGTCTTTACTATGAAAATTTGAAATGGACAATTTTACTTTTATTTTCATAATAAGTAAATAGTATATAATAAAATATTTTTACCGGTGGCGGAAAGCTGGTTTTACTTATTTCTCTCGCGAGATTTGGAAAATAGCTGCTTACTTATTTGTCTCGCGAGATCTGACAACACTGCGCGCGAACCAAACACGGCGAGAATAAAGCAAGATGGCGTCTGACGGTGAAGACGTTATTGCAGTCGTCACAGTTCAGTGTTCTTAATCTGTGCCTCCATGTACACATATATGTCCTTTATTACACTCTAGTAAATAGAGTAAACATCGTTAATAACTGTTTGCATCCGGTTATATTAGTCTGAGCGCACTTTGATGCTTCTCGAGCTAGCTTAGCCTGCTAGTTAGCTTAGCTTGTTAGCTGCTAACAAAGAGAGGCGGAAGTGATCAAAACACATCACTAAGTAGAGATCAAGTGTGAGTGTAAAGTGTTGTGATTGTGTGAAAATGTGCCAAAGAACGACAGCAGAGTACGAGGAGGAACTTTATCCAACAAAAGAGGAGAAGGAGCGACAACATGAAAAACATCAAGTTGTGTTACACAGAACAGGTTTGTTTACTTCTTACTCTCACATCTTTACTAACTTTATATTTCATTATTAACACTATTCCTAAATAGATTGTCTGTAGGAAGATTAATTGTTATGTGAGGATGATGCACTAATTGTTTTATCCATCCATCCATCCATTTTCTACCGCTTATTCCCTTTTGGGGTCGCGGGGGGCGCAGGCGCCTATCTCAGCTACAATCGGGCGGAAGGCGGGGTACACCCTGGACAAGTCGCCACCTCATCGCAGAGCCAACACAGATAGACGAACAACATTAACACTCACATTCACACACTAGGGCCAATTTAGTGTTGCCAATCAACCTATCTCCAGGTGCATGTTTTTGGAAGTGGGAGGAAGCCGGAGTACCCGGAGGGAACCCACGCATTCACGGGGAGAACATGCAAACTCCACACAGAAAGATCCCAAGCCTGGATTTGAACCCAGGACTGCAGGAACTTGGTATTGTGAGGCAGACGCACTAACCCCTCTGCCACCGTGAATTGTTTTATGTTCTTCATAAAAACGAGACAGTGTCAGACACACAATATTTATGAGAGTTTGATGTTTGTAACAATGTGTATCAACAAGTTTACACAAAACTCACACAGTCACCAGGGGAATATTCCAGAGAGCAGGTTAAGTGCAAAGTCCTGAGTATGTAAAGCTCGAGAGTTTTACCTCCAAAAATAAGAGAGGTAAGACAAAGTCAGAGTCAGTTACCATGGTGACTGACGCTGTAAACCTAGCCTGATAGCTGGCAGGTTTGACAAGTTATATATGTGTGTCAAAGCATACTGACCTGTTATTTCCTTCATGTCGGTGCACCCTCCCTGAGATCGGTAGGTTGTGAGTTCAAACCCCAACCAATACTATAAAAATGGGACCCATTACTTCTCTGCCTTGCACTCAGCATCAAGGGTTGTAATTGGGGTTTAATCACCATAAAAGTTATTCCCGGGCATGGCCACCGCTGCTGCTCACTGCTCCCCTCACCTCCCAGGGTGTGATCATGGGTGATGGGCCAAATGCAGGAAATAATCTCCCCACACCTAGTGTGTGTGTGACAATCATTGGTACTTTGACTTTTTAACGTGGCTGTGATTGGCAAAAAAACAAAGCCTGCTCTAAAGATAACATTTTGATCTCATACCATCTCAAACCAATTGGCCGTTCATTATTAAGTGAAATGTTTTATAGTCGCTTAAATTTGTCTTTAACCAAGCAACACTGTTTTATTCAGTTACTCAACTAATCGGAAAATTTCCAGTAGAGCACTTGATTAATAACATTTTCAATAGCCACAGCCCTATATTTCATGTACAATTTAATATTCAGCATGTAGGAGTTAAAATGTGTTTTGTTTGTGTCCTGTAGACATCCATCAGCTGATTGGACACCAAGAAGAATGTCTCCCTCATCTGCAGGGGGACAGTTTCACTGTAAAGTATCCACAGCCCTCACATTTTAAAGAGGAAGAGGGGGGAGAGTGTCCTGTAGGGCAGGAGGAGGCTGATGTCAGCAAGTTTCCACTGACTGTTGTCTCTGTGAAGACTGAAGAGCATGAAGACAAACCACCTGAGTCCTCACAGCTTCATCACAGTCCAAGTAAGCACAACATCCACATATCATCTAATACAATGTTTGTGACACATGTTCATCCGGGGGCCACATTTATCACTAAAGATGAAGATATGTTTACTTTTTAACACCACCATTTAAAAATGATTGCTCATCAATCATCAACAGTGTAATTGCTGGGGTGTAACCATGTGACCTAGAGGCCGTCCTCCTTACCTCACGTGGTCAAATGAAGGCAAACATTCAATATGGCTACTGTTTATTTACCTTAGCAGCACATATGTCAGCATATTTCAAAGGTTTAGTGGTGAAGATAAGAGATGTACACCAAGTACCATTTTTTTAGTACTGGTTCCTAATTATGTTGTCCATGAGGACCGTGAAGATTCTGGACTAACGGCACAACTATTTGTATTTTTAATTCCAGCTGACTGACGTAACTATGATACATTTTCACACTGAGTTCAGCTGCCGCTGCAACACATTACAATCAGCTTTAAATAATGACAAATAAGGAAGCAACCAAAGTTTGATGTGTGTGTTATTGAGAAGAAGATGACATAACTGCATTTCACCTTGCACTGCACACATAGTTGACTTCTTTAAATTTTCCTGAAGGAACTCTCCTGAAGGAATCAATGAAGTACTATCGATCCATCTATTTAAGACTTCAAATAAACAGCTGCTGATAAAAGACTTCCCTGCTTTAAAATGTTACAGAACATCATGTTGGAGGTGTTCAAACTCTTGTGCTAATAGAAATGCTATTTAAAATGCCTTTTTTCCAGGTTTTTATTTCCACAAATGACATGTAGTACCGACAAGAGTACTGATAAATACTGGTATCGATAAGGAATATTTATTAGGGTATCATATCCATGAATCTATAAATTTACATCCCTACTGAAAATACAAGCCAGATATCTTAAAAAAATAAAATCATTTTTTATTTGGATTTAGTTACTACTCCGGTGTCCAGCAATGTCTCAACACCGTTGAGAGATGAATTAATGTAGTTTATTTTTACTAATTAGCTATGTTTTGTTGATGTTAAACATCAGAATCAGACACATTTTTATTAACCCCCGAGGGGAAATTAAAATGTTCAGCAGAATCCCATTCAAGGTCAGACAAACATTCTAGGGAGACAGAACAGGATCGCTGACGGGTCTGCCAACTTGCGGCGCCCCTTGCAAAAAAGGTGAGATACATACAGGTAAAAAAGTGGGGGCAATGAGAGAAAAAAAAAAAATCGGTCCAAGCCTGGGCCCCTGGAGAGGGGGTCCAGACTGAGGCCAAGGGAAGAAAACAACTCATTGCCATAGCACACATTCCTCTTTCATGTGTGTAAGAGGGAAACATCAAAGAGGACAAAGGACATTAAAAGAGCAGAGCTGATGCAACCAGCCACTTCTACATACATACATGAATAAAAAGTAAAAGAAACATATACAATGTGGTGGCTTTTGCGGTGTCCCACGCCATTGTCTGCTGGGGTGAAGGGAGCTTGGCCAGAGACGGGAGCAGACCCAACAAAGCAACCAAGAGAGCCGACTCCACTCTCGGCCGCCAAACCAAGTCTCGGCCAGTGTCCAGTCCGCATGGATGAGTGAGGATATGTCCAAAGAGACCGAGGTGTCCGATACCTGCTCATTCAGCCAAGACACTGTGAAGCTTTTCCGTCCCGGCGCTCAGTGCTAGCTCCGCAGTCCTGTCTCTTCATCTGCATCTCCTCCAGTCTCTCCAAACGGACTCTGGTGTGGCAGAAACCCAGCAGCTGGTCTCCATGGCCAAAAGGCTCTCGGGAGGCAGATCCAGAAGTTCACAAAAAAGCACAGCAGAAGTCACGAAAGTGCCACCCCTTGTCACACAGTCCCAAAAGGTCCGGACCAAAAGGCAAAAAAAATAAAAATAATAATACACATATATATATATATATATGTATATATATATAAACATGAAAAGAAGAGGGAAACACAAAAGGATGACACAAGAGCACAGAGTTCCTGCCAACAGCAGCCACTACAGGGTCGCCATCTTGGGGGGAAAAAAAAAAATTGCAGCATACCAGCTACAACAACACACAAATCATAAAAGTTTCCTAAAGGAAAATGTTCATATTTAAATAAGTAGAGTAAATAAATCATAAACAGGATTTTACAGTTTAAATGCAAATGTTGATGCTCCTCTTAGACACTGTTCTTTGTTCTCTTTCGGGTGTACAAGCAGCTGTCTTGTTTGTATGTAAGTGTTTTACAGCTGTGTTTATTTTTTTCATGAGTTTTTGTATTGCTTCGCTGATGTACCGTATGGTTTTGACATCTTGAAAGTCAACGTGGGGACTGATGAGATCCTCAGAGACAGAACAGCGGCAAACAGCTTCCCGCCAAGAAAAAGAAGAGGGCCAAGAAAAAAGTGTCGGCCGACAAGTCCGCCGCAAAGGGCAAGAAGAGCGACGCCCAAGCAGGACGCTCCTCGTCCAGCCCCAAGAAGTCCAGAGCGGGGAGCAAGTCCAAGGCCATCGTCATGGACTCCAGCACAGACGACGAGAAGCATGGCGAGGAAGAGAAGTTGACGGCGAGGGACAAGTGGTCGGAAAAAGAGGAAGAGTCGTTGGAAAAAGAGTTGAAAACTTACCTGCAGGACTAAGTGTGCACTTGGATCTTCAATCCGCCAAACTCTTCCCACATGGGAGGAGTGTGGGAAAGACTAATTGGCATCACTCGCCGTATCCTGGATGCATTGCTCCTTAAGGAGGGAGGCTCTCACCTTTCTCATGAGGTGCTCACCACTCTCATGGCTGAGGTCATGGCAATTATAAACGCAAGACCTCTCATTCCAGTTTCAACTAAACCAGAGATGCCAGCAATACTAACACCTGCAACCTTGCTGACACTGAAGAGAGACGTCATATCTGCACCGCCAGGAGACTTCAACGTGAAAGACATCCACTCACAACAATGGCGGAAAGTCCAATCTCTCTCTGATAGATTCTGGAAGCGATGGAAACAAGAATACCTGTCAACCATACAAACTAGGAGAAGAGACTCGGCTGAACGCTGCTGTGCTACCTCCAGCACGAGCCCCCCCTTCCACAAGCGGATGCCAGACGCTCTCTCTACGGTCTAAAACTACCTCTAGGGGTGAGTGGGGGTAGGAACTGAAAGAGGTAGACAGGGTGGGAGGAAAAGTCACAGGGGAAGGGGGCCAAGTCACAGGTGGAGGGGTTTCAGAGGGGACTCTGCCACCACCATTGCCCCAATAATCACACATATAATAAACTTCTCAATCAAACAAGGCCAGTTACCCAAGGATTTCAAGATAGCAAGAGTAACCCCCCTTTATAAAAAAAGGAAGCAAATTAGAACCTGGTAACTACCGACCTGTTTCTATGCTCAGTTCCATTTTGAAAGTAATGGAAAAAATAGTTTATGAACAGGTTGATGGATACCTTGCTACTAATAAACTAATGTACAAATTCCAATCCGCCTTCAGAACTAAGCACTCCACTGACACATGCCTTCTCTATCTGAGCGAGCACATCAAACATGAGGTGGACGCGGGCAAATACTGCGGCATGGTCATGCTGGACATTCAGAAGGCCTTTGACACCGTTAACCACGCTATACTGTTGGATAAGCTCAGAGCAATCGGATTCGATGAAACCTCATCAAGCTGGATGCAATCTTACTTGGAGGGGAAGAAACAGGTGGTAGAGGTGCCCCTCCCCTCTCAGTAAGCTGTGGAGTCCCCCAAGGCAGTATACTAGGACCTTTACTGTTCCTAATATACGTAAATGACATGCCATCAGCATGCCACTGTGAATTCTTCCTGTTTGTGGATGACTCGGCCCTGCTGGTATCCGGCAAGGACAAGTCACAGGTGGAACAAATCCTCAGTGCTGAACTACTTAATATTTGCACCTGGCTCTCTGACAACAAGCTATCCATACACTTAGGTAAAACGGAATCTATCCTATATGGGTCCCATATCAACCTTAAAGGGGAACATTATCACCAGACCTATGTAAGCGTCAATATATACCTTGATGTTGCAGAAAAAAGACCATATATTTTTTTAACCGATTTCCGAACTCTAAATGGGTGAATTTTGGCGAATTAAACGCCTCTCTGTTTATCGCTCTCGGAGCGATGACGTCAGAACGTGACGTCACCTAGGTAGAGAACAGCATTTTTCTCCACCACATTACAAACACAAGTCAAATCAGCTCTGTTATTTTCCGTTTTTTCGACTGTTTTCCGGTACCTTGGAGACATCATGCCTCGTCGGTGTGTTGTCGGAGGGTGTAACAACACGATCAGGGAATGATTCTAGTTGATTTATGTAGAATGTGCATCGATTAGCACGGCATGCTAATCGATGCTAACATGCTATTTAGGCTAGCTGTGTATACATATTGCAGCATTACGCCTCATTTGTAGCTATATTTACATCCAGCCTTTCCCTCCACCCACATTTAATGTCAAAAAAACACATCCCAATCGACGGATTTAAGTTGCTCCAGTGTCAAGAAATGCGAAAGTCCCTCGTTTGGTTTTTACCGGCGATGCTACGACAGAGATGGCAAGAATGTGTGGATATCATGCGACACTCAAAGCAGATGCATTCCCAACGATAAAGTCAACGAAATCACAAAGGTGAGTTTTGTTGATGTTGTTGACTTATGTGCTAATCAAACATATGCTAACATGCTATTTAGGCTAGCTGTATGTACATTTGAAACCATATTTACATCCAGCGTTTCCTTCCACCCACATTTAATGCAAAACAAACACTTACCAATCGACGGATTTAAGTTGCTCCAGTGTCACAAGATGCGAAAGTCCTGATCGTTTGGTCCGCACATTTTACCGGCGATGCTAACGCAGACATGGCCGAATAGCGTCAATAGCTATTCGCTCAATAGCTGCAGTTTCTTCTTCAATTTCATTTACGCTATCTGCCTCCATACTCCTACCATCCATTTCAATACATGCATAATCTGTTTAATTGCTAAAGCCGCTGAAATCCGAGGCTGAATCCGGGCTAATGTCGCTATATCTTGCTATGGTAACCGCCATGTTGTTTGTATTGGCATCGTTATCTGACGTCACAGGAAAATGAACAGTGGCTTCGCACATAACGAAAATCAAT
This sequence comes from Nerophis ophidion, assembly GCF_033978795.1. Taxonomy (NCBI): domain Eukaryota; kingdom Metazoa; phylum Chordata; class Actinopteri; order Syngnathiformes; family Syngnathidae; genus Nerophis; species Nerophis ophidion. The sequence goes on from NC_084628.1 coordinate 50,575,552, forward strand.
CACGTTAAAGCTTTTTTTTAGGTATATTCCGGGACGGGTAAAATTCTGAAAAAAACTTCGAAAAATAAAATAAGCCACTGGGAACTGATTTTTAGTGGTTTTAACCCTTTTTAAATTGTGATAATGTTCCCCTTTAAGAAAGTCATTGATTTCACTATAAAAGTGGGTGACATTGTTATCACCTGGAAAGATGAGATCACCTACCTAGGTTCCATTCTAGAAGCTAATCTTTCCTGCGATAAAATGGCAACCAAGGTAATCAAAAAGGTCAACCAAAGAACGAGATTCCTCTACAGAATCTCCTCTCTGGTCAACAAAAGCACCCTGAAGATTCTAGCGGGAACTCTCATTTAACCTTTTTTCGATTACGCTTGCACCTCCTGGTACCTTAGCACCTCCAAAACCCTTAAATCTAGACTCCAAACATCCCAGAATAAGCTAGTCCGGTTACTTTTAGACCTCCACGCCAGATCACACCTCACTCCAACCCACTTCTCCAAAGTGGGCTGGCTCAGGGTGGAGGACAGAGTAAAACAACTTGCACTGAGCCTAGTCTATAAAATCCGCTACACCTCCCTGATACCGAAGTACATGTCCAACTACTTCCTGACCGCCATAACCACAACACCAGGGGGAGCTCCACAAACCACGTTAAACCCAGATTCCGATCTAACAAAGGTCTTAATTCATTATCCTTCTATGCCACATCAATGTGGAATGCACTCCCAACAGGTGTAAAAGTAAATGCATCTCTATCCTCCTTCAAAACCGCTCTAAAACAACACCTCCAGGCAACTTCAACCCTTTACTAATACCCTCCTCCATTTACATCCCATCTCCCCGGATTATAAATAACCTAATGTAAATAATCAAATGTACTTCTAATGTATATACTTGTTCTTATGCTATCTGAACTCACTATGTTCTCTGGTAGCTGTACATATCCTACTGTAAGACCTACACTGTTTCAATGTCCACATTTCTCTGTTGATGCAATTGTTGATGACTGAAGTACTGATATCAACCAAAGCTCCTCATCCCACCCCCCGGATTGTAAATAATGTAAATAATTCAATGTATATACTATGATGATTAACATGTGTGATGACTGTATTATGCTGATAGTATATATTTGTATCATGAATTGATTAACGTGGACCCCGACTTAAACAAGTTGAAAAACTTATTGGGGTGTTACCATTTAGTGGTCAATTGTACGGAATATGTACTGAACTGTGCAATCTACTAATAAAAGTATCAATCAATCAAATTCAGAAAATAAAGACTTATACTGTGATTGAAAACAAATGTCTTTAAGGAGTGTAAGATTGTCATTTATGTCCCCTGTGGACGACTGAGGGAGTGCCTGCTCTAAAAACAATTCTTAATCCCCACTATGTTCTGGGGACGTAAGAGGGCTGACGTCACGGGTGCAGTACCCGTGACTACCAGACCAGCCGGAGGAGTCAATAGTAGAAAAACCAAAAGGATTACCAGGCGTGTATGGTGAGTCCTGGACAAGTTGAAAGTGGCTGTGTCCGTGAAGGGGTGATGGTGGAGTTAGCGTGTCTCTGTCGCTAGGCGATGCCCTTCGCCGCGGCTTCCGCCTCTGCCGACGCATGCGAGGGGGTGGGGTGAGACGGGGCGTTGCCGGACCTAGTGGAGTCAAGCGGGACTTGGAGACCTCCAAGCCCCAAGATCATCACATACGGCGCGCCGCGGAATGTCCCAGCCTGCATCGCTTGGGCTAACCTCCACGTTATCCTGTCGAATTCTTCGACTTCCGCTGCGAGAGAAGCTTCATTAGCTCGGACTTTACTGTGACGTCATGCTGGTATCGTGGTGAAAAGTTATTCTCTCGTGGGTGCAGTGGAGGATGGAACACAGCGTGAGGGTAAGGATAATGATTTATTATACACTACAAAAACAATTTTTGAACAAAAAACACTTGCTCAAGGCACTGAAAACAAAACAAACAGAACTAACGTGGAAGCTAAAAGGAACAAAAAGCGCTAGTATATAAACTACGGACAAGCAAACAATATAGCATGGAAGCTAATCGTATAACAAAAAGTCTTTTACCACAATCGGGAAATGTGACGTCATCTGTTGCGTGTAGCAAACTAAAGTCCGAGAACAAAAGGCAAACAAACACAGGCATATATAGGGGCAGAAATAATCAGAGGCAGCTGCACGTGATCAAAAACAACAAACAGGTGACACTAAATGCGTAACTAGGCAACCGAAACAAACCAGGAAGTACCACCAGAAACTAAAGACGTCAAATACAAAACAGGCTGTGATAACAAAACAGAACAATGACATGGTCCAAGACGTGGACCATGACACCTAAATGGATTCATCTGCTTTGTAACTTTATTAGAACGTCCTGGATTGGTTGTTTGCTGTCTGCCAAGCTGTATAACCTCAACACATATAGTGAGGGCAGAACAACACTCAATAAACGTTTGGGAACTGAGGAAACTAATTGTTGAAGCTTTGAAAGTGGTATTTTTTACCATTATTGCTTGATGTACAGCTTCAGTTGTTCAACAGTCTTGTCGTATTTTACGCTTCATAATGCGCCACACATTTTTGATGGGAGACATGTCTGGACTGCAGGCGGGCCAGGAAAGTACCCGCACTCTTTTACTACGAAGCCACGCTGTTGTAACACATGGCTTGGCATTGTTTTGCTGAAATAAGCAGAGACGTCCATGTTAACGTTGCTTGGTTGACAACATATGGTGCTCCAAAACCTGAATGGACCATTCAGCATTAATGGTGCCTTCACAGATGTGTAAGTTACCCATGCCTTGGGCACAAATACACCCTCATACCATCACAGATGTGTAAGTTACCCATGCCTTGGGCACTAATACACCCTCATACCATCACAGATGTGTAAGTTACCCATGCCTTGGGCACAAATACACCCTCATACCATCACACATGCTGGCTTTTGAACTCTGCGCCTAGAACAATCCGGATGGTTATTTTCCTGTTTGTTCCGGAGGACACCATGTCCACAGTTTCCAAATATAATTTGAAATGTGGACTCGTCAGACCACAGAACACTTTTCCACTTTGCATCAATCCATCTTAGATGAGCTCGGGCCCAGAGAAACCGGCGGCGTTCCTGTGTGTTGTTGATAAATGATTTTCGCTTTGCATAGTAGAGTTTTAACTTGCACATACAGATGTAGCGACCAACTGTAGTTACTGACAGTAGTTTTATGAAGTGTTCCTGAGCCCGTGTGGTGATATCCTTTACACACTGACGTCAGTTTTTGATGCAGTACCACCTGAGGGATCAAAGGTCCGTAATATCATTGCTTACGTGCAGTGATTTCTCCAGATTCTCTGAACCTTTTGACGATTTTACGGACCGTAGATGGTAAAATCCCTAAATTCCTTTCAATAGCTCGTTGAGAAATGTTGTTCTGAAACTGTTCAACAATTTCCTTACAAATTGGTGACCCTCGCCCCATCCGTGTTAGTGAATTACTTAGCATGTCATGGAAGCTGCTTTTATACCCAATCATGGCACCCACCTGTTCCCAATTAGCCTGCACACCTGTGGGATGTTCCAAATAAGTGTTTGATGAGCATTCCTCAACTTTATCAGTATCCATTACCACCTTTCCCAACTTCTTTGTTACGTGTTGCTGGCATCAAATTCCAAAGTTAATGATTATTTGCAAAAAAAAAAATGTTTATCAGTTTGAACATCAAATATGTTGTCTTTGTAGCATATTCAACTAAATATGGCTTGAAAATAATTTGCAGATCATTGTATTCCGTTTATATTTACATCTAACACAATTTCCCAACTCATATGGAAACAGGGTTTGTAGAATTAGCTTTCATTATCTTAGAGGTGAGAAAACAGTTCAGTATGTCAATATAGCAGCATAAGCTAGTTACTTCTGTGATCAACGCGCCGCTAAAAGTAGGTCCTTAATATTAGCGCTTATAATAACAGTATCATTAATACTTGGTTAATATTCAGGTCACAAAATGTAAAATGAGTATTGTTGGCAATTTTTTTGGATGTTTTTTTGGAGGACTTTGTGGGTCTAACAGAGGAGCTCCCATTGACTCCAATGTTAGCTGATTTTTTGCTCATGATTATTTAATAATTAAAATTCATAAAAGTTTGAAACAAATGTCTCACATAAGGATTGTGAATGATAGGTGACATTTCTAAAAAGTGCAGTTTCCTTTGAATTTGTCAGATAAGTAAACAGCCCTTCAAATTAAAGATGTAAAACAATTGAGGTTGTTTATAGATATTATCCACTATGAAGTTACAGTCAAACGAAGCACACAAGGGAAAGTAAATAAATAAATAAATAAATGGGTTGTACTTGTATAGCGCTTTTCTACCTTCAAGGTACTCAAAGCGCTTTGACACTACTTCCACATTTACCCATTCACACACACATTCACACACTGATGGAGGGAGCTGCCATGCAAGGCGCCAACCAGCAACCATCAGGAGCAAGGGTGAAGTGTCTTGCTCAGGACACAACGGACGTGACGAGGTTGGTTCTAGGTGGGATTTGAACCAGTGACCCTCGGGTTGCGCACGGCCACTCTCCCACTGCGCCACGCCGTCCCTAAAAGTACATTCATATACACATGAAGTACACACATGTGTAAGAATCATGTTAACCACCAAAATATTGTCTCGTTCTCCTAAAGCCAATATCGAGTATCCTTTGGTGAGCTGACCGTATCGTCACACCCTTAGTTGAAAACACACCATCCCCATGACATGACACTTCCACGTGATGTAGAACAGTAGTCCCACATTTTAAACATACACACACATCTGAAGAATATTAAAATTAAATATATTTGGTGGGCCAAACAAAATGACTCGACGAACCAATGTTTGGTATGGGCGATATGACCTCAAATATATATCCTAATAACAATATGTCACAATATATAATTTGATATATGATTGAGAATAGAATAATTTCAAAATAGGTACACAAGCTCCTAATTTGGCAGCTGACATATGCAGTAACATATTGTTCGTTTCTAATAGTATTATTTTGTCAAAACAGTTATTAATAATGTACTTGTTTATTTACTGTTAATATCTGGTTACTTTATTTGAGAAAATAATACTGGAAATGTAATATTTTACTGCATATTTCAGCAACTAAATTAGGAGCCTGTGTAGCCTGTTTTAAAATGGTTCTATCAGTAATTCTAAATGAAATACTGTATCGCAAAATCAATTTTAAACCATATCGTTCATCCATAGTAAAAAGTCCTGTCCTGGTTTTTGTTTCTTTTCCTGTGAATAATGTTGTAAAGAGCAGCGTGTTTGTGCGTCACTGAGATTTCAAGACAGTTCATACAATAACTTGTTTTTCCTAAGTGCATGTAAAAGTACTGAATGCATTGTGTGACTGAGCACAGATGCTGTGTTTGTCTTGCAGACGTCTGTGAAGAACATCTTCACCCTGAGCAACAGAAGTGGAGCTTCAGGATGCGGACAGAGGAGCCACAGCACTCCCACATTAAGAAGGAAGAGGAATACCCACTGATACCCCATTTTAAAAAGGAAGAGGAGGACCCACTGACACCCCATTTTAAAAAGGAAGTGGTGGATCCACTGACTCCTCACTCTAAGGAGGAAGAGTAGGACCCAGTCCCACTCAGTCAGCCTAAATGGTTGGAGGAGTTCCCAGTGACTGGTGTCCCTGTGAAGAGTGAAGATGATGAGGTGAAAGGTGAAAGTGAGGAGAGGGGAGGGGGGGAGCCTCCAAGCAGCAGCTCAACACAACACATGACAACAGAAGCTGATGGAGACCACTGTGGAGGATCACAAGCAGACAAGCTCTTAGCTCCACTATCAGATAGTGAGGACACAACGTCACACTCTCCTGACACTGATGATGAAGACTCTAAAGATGATAAGACATGTCACACTGACAACACTCACTTCACATCTTCTCACTGTCACAAAACTTTTAAATATCCTAGTAAATTGAAAAGACACATGAGAACACACACTGGAGAAAAACCTTTTTCTTGCTCAGAATATGGTAAAGGTTTTACACGAAGTCAACATTTGAAAGTACACATGAGAACACACACTGGAGAAAGACCTTTTTTATGTTCAATCTGTGGTAAAGTTTTTATTCGAAGGTACTATTTAAAATCACACATGAGTACACACACTGGAGGAAAACATTGTTCCTGCTCAGAATGTGGTAAAAATTATACTCAAAGCCATAATTTGAAAACACACATGAGAATAGACACTGGAGAAAAACCTTTTTCATGTTCAATCTGTGGTAAAAATTTTACTCGAAGGCAAAATTTTAAAACACACATGACAATACACACTGGAGAAAAACCTTTTTCATGTTCAATTTGTGTCAAAAATTTTACTCAAAGGCAATCTTTGAAAGTACATATGAGATTACACAATGGAGAAAAAAAATGTTTCCTGCTCAGACTGTGGTAAAAGTATCGTACTAAATCAAAGTTTAAAAGTACATATGAGAACACACACTGGAGTAAAACGTTTTTCATGTTCAATCTGTGGTAAAAATTTTACTCGAAGGCAAAATTTTAAAACACACATGACAATACACACTGGAGAAAAAACCTTTTTCATGTTCAATTTGTGTTAAAAATTTTACTCAAAGGCAATCTTTGAAAGTACATATGAGATTACCACTGGAGAAAATAAAATTTCCTGCTCAGAATGTGGTAAAAGTTTTGTAATAAATCAAGGTTTAAAAGTACATTTGAGAACACACACTGGAGAAAAACCTTTTTCATGTTCAATCTGCGGTAAAGATTGTACTCAAAAGAAGCATTTCAAAGCACACATGACACTACACACTGGAGAAAAACCTTTTTCATGTTCAATCTTTGGTAAAAAATCTATTCGAAGGCAACATTTAAAAACACACATGAGAATACACACTGGAGAAAAACCTTGTTCCTTCTCATAATGTGGTAAAAGTTTTGTCATAAGACAAAGTTTAAAAGTAAAAATGAGAACACACGCTGGTGAAAAACCTTTCATATGTTCAGTATGTTGTAAAAGTTATATAGAAGGACGACAATTAAAATTACACATGATATAGCACTCTGGTGAAAAACCATACTCCTGTTCAAGCTGCGATAAAAGCTTTGGTCACCTAAACACTCTTACATTACACACGAGAAGACACGCAGGAGAGAAAGTGTTGAGTTGCAGTGTGTGTGGTGAAAGATTGTCTTCTAAGTACCAGTGTAAGAAACACAAGTGTGCTGGTGAGAACAGCAGCAGCAAATGAAACTGCAGGATTTGAAATAAACTGTCCAGACTTTCATTTTGACTTTCTAACAACATCAGCACATATAACATGTGTGACATTGTTGTTTGTCTAACAATCTGTTTAATATGATTCTAACATTTATAGATTAGACACTTCAGATTAGTGTGTTTATTACAGTCAAGTACATGAGTTAATACACACATTTGTGTACTTTGAAATGAACACAACAATTTGACTGAAAAGGTGAGAATAAACAGTACATACAATTATGTTACATACAATAAACATTGTATGTGTAGATATCCATAATTTACCTCTATACTTATTCATAATAGTGTTTTATATGTTTTTTGAAAAATGACGTGTTACATATTTTATTTTCTAATTGTAGATGATTCCATAGATGAACTCCTTTTATATGATGTACATATTTGTTTTACATGTGTTCATACCTTTGCTTTTGAGTACACATAAATCCCTCTTAGTTCATATTTACTGGTTCACATCTGAAACATCTTCTGGACCACTTCTGGAAGCATATTATTATTTACTTTATACATCATTTGAACAGTTGTCTTTTATACAAGATCTTTTACTTTTATAATGTGTGATTTTTTGAATAATTTGTTGGGTCTCTAGAATCCATTCTATTAGTTGTCTTTATTACTCTCTTGAATATGAATATTGTTGTGTGATTGTTTTATATGTATGTCCCCAGACTTTTATGCAATAAACAATGTATGTTTCAACTGAAGTTGGCTACAATAATTCTAGTTAATATTTGTACGTATTTTATTCTCTTTAGTATTGCACTCCATTGTTTTATTGTTTTCTTTATATGACTTACATGTAGTGTCCAGCTTACTTCATCATCTATATTAACTCAGAAAAATGCGATTACCTTAATTCCTTTAATTTCAATATCATCCATCATAATTTGTGTTTTACATTTTTACAATCTTCAAATATGATGTATTTAGTTTTATTGAAGTTTAGTGATGGTTTATTGATGTGCAGCCATCTTTTTATGGTTAAGTTCTCTATGGATAAAATAAGATGAGAGTTAAATCAAGCGGTAATGAAGATTATTATATACATAATTACACTCAGTAGTGACAATTAAAGACACTTCCATCCTGTTCATTTGAGCAAAGAAAAAGAGTAGACTGTAATATTCTAAACAATAGAAGAATGTTAATATCAGCAGTCAATATTCCAACATTGTGAAGCTGAGCTATGGTAAAAAACATATTCAGCATTGAAGGCTTTATGAGAGTGATGTAATTATCACAATCAGAAATACTTTATTAATCCCCACAGGGAATTTAAATTGTCAGCACTGTTATGACCATGTGTATATTAAATGTAATATTATATGAATACCATAATAAATTGGTACGTTTGGGGGATGTGTAATATTTTTTGTATGAACATCCTGAATGTTTTTGTGCTAGAATAGTTTTAATTAGTAGAGAGTGAAACAAATGAGGTAGTAATGATAATAATGGTTTGTTTTAAGCCTGTTTATGAATAATTAAAGATAATTAAGATACCAAAATGTAGCTTACATCCTCAGTGAGCTGAACTCCAGCAGTAAAGATGAGAGAAATAATGTGGAAAGGTCAGAAGTCAAATGTTTCTTCAGGTGATACATGGAGCCTCTGCTGCCACCCAGCGGCCGTTGGAAAGAATGCATACATTTTGTTTTGACCTCCTTAAAGCTGCTTTTTACTTTCTCTCCTGTTTGTGTCCAAGTCTGTAGTGTGGGCCATAGGACAGAAGGAAGACATTTTGTTAATAGACTGTGGAGGGCAGCAATACACCTAAGATGTTCTACTAGTCTGCTGGAAATAGAAAAGAGGAGAAAGCAAGATGGCGTTGGATGGAGAAAGTCTAAACGTGGGCATTATTGTTCTGTATTTTTAATCAGTGCATACATGTGCACATATGTGTCCTTTAATAGAGTAAACATCAAAAATAATTGTTTGTATCTGAATGCACTTTGTATTTAACACCACCATTCTTAAATATGTTGTTTGTAAGAATGTGGGTGTTGTTGAGAAGATGATGCAGGTGTTCTGTCCAATTTAGCTAACTGTAAAAATGGGTTACTTAATCTAGTTTATTAGTAAAATAAATTGTTTTCCTTAATTATATTCTCCTCACTTTATCCAGACAGTCATTAGGACAAAAGACCCTGGGAGGAATTTGCCCTTTAAAAAGGGAAACCTATTCACTGTGGCAGGACAATATCAAGATGAATTGATCACATTTGTGTAATCGGCTACGAGGCATTTTATTCTCATTGTACAGCACTTACCTTTGGGCTGATACTGATACTGATACTGATACTGTGTTGACCAGTTTGATGATTGAATGTCCAGTACTGTAGAAATGTGTTTGGATATGACAATCCCTTTATTCCAAGCTATCAAAATGAAATGAAAAGTAGGTTCTAGAACATTATGTATGCTGACCTTGGCTTGAATGGCACATTGTCACAGCAGTGAGACCTGACCACACACCACACCACACGCTCCAAAACTGTTTGTCCTCCATGCAATCACCCCCCAGTGTTCCCAGCTGAACACAATTAAAGGAGGCTACCATGGCAACCGCACCATAGCAACAGTCCCATCCCTGTCAACACTTCCTGGTTCTCAACAGGAAGTGGGCGGAGCAATCTGCAGAAAGGGAAATTCAGCATGAACTGAAGCCAGCTATCAATCAGAGAAAACAAAATAAAAACAATATAAGCAAATAAGGAAATTTGGCTCCAACAGTCAGTTTTCGTCTTTTGGTGCAGTTGACCTTGTTCTTACATTTCTCCTTCCTCCTAGAGTTCCTGTGTTGCCTTTGTGGGCGGAGTTGTGGGACGTGCACAGCTGCTTCCAATTGACCCTGGTGCTACTTAAGCAGCACCTTGACAGCTGGATGGCACTCGGCGATTCCACTCCACGCCAGTTGATTCCATGCTTTGAGTATTTTGCTACCTTGGCCATTCCCAGTGCCATCCATCTTGGTGTTGTTTTGTAGTGTGCACGTCTTGTAACTCCAAACCAAGTTGACTTTATTTGTGTATAGAAGTAGCTTTTGTTATTTTTTCCAAAATGCACATTTAGTCTTCTCTTTTTCGCACCATCGTTTTTTGTTTCCTACTGTTTGGATTGTTTTTGTGAGTAGATTTCCGCAGTGAAAGAAGTGTGAACAGCACTCTGACAGAAGGAGTTCCTCCAAAACGCAACACCCTTTGGCGGACAAGTATGTGATTAAATGCTATACATATAAAATGAAAGAGACAAGTGGTAGAACAAATGGATGGATGTACAGTAAAGCTCTGTGGGATGATGTACATAATTAACTTTTCCCAAACATTCCAAACGTTCCCATGTTTTCTGAAATTGATAATGTTTGAGGAATTCTAAAAAAGGGGGATAAATCATGAACAACTTTAAAAAACACTTGTCATGTGTAGTACTTGACTGAAAAAAGGCAATAATCTAAAATACCTCATCTATAAATCTTAGAAACTATGTGCTGATGTTTTTAGAAGGTCAAAATGAAAGTCTGGACAGTTTATTTCAAATCCTGCAGTTTCATTTGCTGCTGCTGTTCTCACCAGCACACTTGTGTTTCTTACACTGCTACTTAGAAGACAATCTTTCACCACACACACTGCAACTCAACACTTTCTCTCCTGGGTGTCTTCTCATGTGTCTTTTCAAATGCTGACTTTGTAAAAAACTTTTACAACACACTGAACATGTAAAAGGTTTTTCTCCAGTGTGTGTTCTCACGTGTTCTTTCAAATAGTGCCGTTGCGCAAAATATTTACTGCAGATTGAACAGGAAAAGGTTTTTCTCCAGTGTGTATTCTCATGTGCTTTTTGAAATTTTCCCTTCGAGTAAAATCTTTACCGCAGATTGAACATGAAAAAGGTTTTTCTCCAGTGTGTGTTCTCATGTGTACTTTCAAATGTTGACTTCTTGTAAAACCTTTACCACAGATAGAACATGAAAAAGGTTTTTCTCCAGTGTGTGTTCTTATGTGTACTTTTAAATCTGGCCTCTGAGTAAAATGTTTACCGCAGTTTGAACATGAAAAAGGTTTTTCACCAGTGTGTGTTCTCATGTGTCTTTTCAAATGTTTACTTTCTCTAAAACCTTTACCACAGATTGAACAGGAAAAAGGTTTTTCACTGGTGTGTGTTCTCATGTGTACCTTCAAATTGATACTTTGTGTAAAACCTTTACTACAGAGTGAACAAGAAAAAGGTTTTTCTCTAGTGTGTGTTCTAATATGTATTTTCAAACTCTGACTTTGTGTAAAACCTTTACCACAGGTTGAACAGGAAAAATGTTTTTCACAAGTGTGTGTTCTCATGTGTACTTTCAAATTGATACTTTGTCTAAAACCTTTACTACAGAGTGAACAAGAAAAAGGTTTTTCTCCAGTGTGTGTTCTCATGTGTCTTTTCAGAAGACAATGGTATTTAAAGGTTTTGTGAGAGTGAGAAGATGTGAAGTGAGTGTTGTCAGTGTGACATGTCTTATCATCTTTAGAGTCTTCATCATCAGTGTCAGGAGAGTGTGACGTTGTGTCCTCACTATCTGATAGTGGAGCTAAGAGCTTGTCTGCTTGTGATCCTCCACAGTGGTCTCCATCAGCTTCTGTTGTCATGTGTTGTGTTGAGCTGCTGCTTGGAGGCTCCCCCCCTCCCCTCTCCTCACTTTCACCTTTCACCTCATCATCTTCACTCTTCACAGGGACACCAGTCACTGGGAACTCCTCCAACCATTTAGGCTGACTGATGCCCTCTTCCTCCTCTTCCTCTTTAATGTGCGGCGGCTCTTGGTCCTCCTCTTCCTCTCTAATGTGCGGCGGCTCTTGGTCCTCCTCTTCCTCTTTAATGTGTGGCGGCTCTTGGTCCTCCTCTTCCTCTTTAAAGTGAGGGGTCAGTAGGTCCTCCTCTTCCTCTTTAAAATGGGTTATTAGTGGCTTCTCCTCTTCCTTTTTAAAATTGGGGGTCAATGAGTCCTCCTCTTCCTCTTTAAAGTAAGGGGTCAGTAGGTCCTCCTCTTCCTCTTTAAAATGGGTTATTAGTGGCTTCTCCTCTTCCTTTTTAAAATTGGGGGTCAATGAGTCCTCCTCTTCCTCTTTGATGTGAGTGGTCAGTGGGTCATCCTCTTCCGCTTTAAAATGGGGGATCAGTGGGTGTTTCTTTTCCTTTTTAATGTGGGAGGGCTGTGGCTCCATCCTGAAGCTCCACGTCTGTTGCTCAGGGAGAAGATGTTCTTCACAGACGTCTGCAGGCCACAAGAAGACAAACACGTTTTAGAAACATCCATCTGTGCTCAGTCACACAATGCATTCAGTACTTTTACATGCACTTAGGAAAAACAAGTTATCGTATGAACTGTCTTGAAATCTCAGTGATGCACAAACACGCTGCTCTTTACAACATTATTCACAGGAAGGAAAAACAAACCAGCACAACAGGACTTTCTACTATGGATAGACAGTTGATGGTTTAAAATTGATTCTGTCATATATTATTTCTTATAGAATTATTAATAGAACCGTTTTAAAACAGGCTACACAGGCTCCTAATTTAGTTGATGAAATATGCAGTAAAATATTTCATCATTTCCAGTATTATTTTCTCAAATAAAGCAACCAGATATTAACAGTAAATAAACAAGTACATTAATAATAATTGTTTCGCCAAATTAATACAATTAGAAATGACACAATATGTTACTGCATATGTCAGCTGCCAAATTAGGAGCTTTTGTAACCCATTTTGAAATTCTTCTATTAGCAATCATATACCAAATGATATATCGTGACATATATTGTTATTAAGATATAGATTTTAAGTCATATGGCCCATACCAAACATTGTTTCGCCGAGTCATTTTGTTTGGCCCACCAAATATATTTATTTTTATATTCTTTAGATGTGTGTGTATGTTTAAAATGTGGTACTACTGTTCTACATCACGTGGAAGTGTACATTTAAACCAATGTGGGTGGCACTGGGAGCAGGTGGGTAAAGTGTCTTGCCCAAGGACACAATGGCTCAGATGGCAGAAGCTGGGATTGAACCTGGAACCCTCAAGTTGCTGGCATGGCCGCTCTACCAACCGAGCTATACTGCCAGGCCACCTTAACAACATCAACACATTACCCACCGCCTAAACTAAAGTCTAAAAAAAAAAAAAACATTTTTTGTTTTTTTGTCCTGTCCGGCTTCTCAGGCAAATCATATAGTCGATGTAGATGCCCGTATCGCATGTTCACATTTACTTTACAAAAGAGAAGTGTAGGATACTTCTCTTGTTGCCTTATTTGTTTTTGACTTCATTAGACGTATTGATATTATCATTTTGTGCTACACTAAAGTCTTAACAAGCTGGTACGCTTCGTACTGCCTCTGTCTCTGTCACTATGTCTCTGCCGCCCCCAGCATTGTCCCACCCACACAACCATCTGATTGGTTACAGGCAAAGCGGTAAGAGCCAATCAGCAGTGCGTATTCAGAGTGCATGGAATCAGGGCTCACGGCAGAGGCAGGCAGAGAGGAGAGACGGTGCATGTTAGCAGAAAGGTGTTCAGCAGGTGAGCATAATGCAGCGGACGATCCCCATATCATAATAAACACCTCCCAGTCAACTACTTGTAACATCACTATGAGCCCGTTGACGATCTGGAGGTATAGGCGGTAGCTCAGCTCGCTCACAGTCCTTGAGGTGAAGGCTGATTAGCTTTTAGCGTAACGTTAGCTCATTTTGCGATGTGTGCGTGTGCGTGCGTGTGTGTGTTACGGACAGTAAAGCCCTGTCTGTCTGAGAGAAAGACAAGCATTATTGACCGATAGTTAACATCTAAGTTATTTCACTTAACCTTTTTCTGTGTTGACGCAGCAAAAAGTCAGTGAGTCCTACTCTTCCTCTTTATTGTGAGCGGAGCTGTGACTCCTCTTTCTCTGTAAGGTAAGGGAGGGCTGTGATTCATTTGTCTCCTTAATGTGAGAGCTATCTGGCTCCTCCTTCCCTTTAATGTGGGGTTGCTTTGAATCCTCTTCCTCTTTAATCTTGGGGTACTGCAGAACCTCAATTTCCTTTTTAATACAAGGGGTTGTGACTGATTCTGCTCCATCCTTGAGGTCCGCTCTTGCTGCTCAGGGAAATGTTCTTCAATACACAAGTTAGACGAACAAATGCTTAAGAAAAGTCCAGATTTACCCAGTCACATGACACTTTGTCCTGCATATATTCTGATAATGTCTCTGAGGATTTTATCAGTCCCCACGTTGACATTCAAGATGTCAAAACCATACGGTACATCAGGGAAGCAATACAAAAACTCATGAAAAAAATAAACACAGCTGTAAAACACTTACATACAAACAAGACAGCTGCTTGTACACCCGAAAGAGAACAAAGAACAGTGTCTAAGAGGACCATCAACATTTGCATTTAAACTGTAAAATCCTGTTTATGATTTATTTACTCTACTTATTTAAATATGAACATTTTCCTTTAGGAAACTTTTACGATTTCTGTGTTGTTGTAGCTTGTATGCTGCAATCCCCCCCCGCCCCAAGATGGCGACCCTGTAGTGGCTGCTGTTGGCAGGAACTCTGTGCTCTTGTGTCATCCTTTTGTGTTTCCATCTTCTTTTCATGTGTTTATATACATATGCATATATATATATATATACATATACATATATATATATATATATATATATATATATATATATATATTCATGCCTTTTGGTCCGGACCCTTTGGGACTGTGTGACAAGGGGTGGTACTTTCGTGACTTCTGCGGTGCTTTTTTTGGACTTCTGGATCTGCCTCCTGAGAGCCTTGTGGCCATGGAGACCAGCTGCTGGGTCTCTGCCACACCAGAATCCGTTTGGAGAGACTGGAGGAGATGCAGATGAAGAGACAGGACTGCGGAGCTAGCACTGAGCGCCGGGACGGAAAAGCTTCACAGTGTCTTGGCTGAATGAGCAGGTATCGGACACCTCGGTCTCCTTGGACGTATCCTCACTCATCCATGCGGACTGGACACTGGCCGAGACTTGGTCGGCGGCCGAGAGTGGAGTCGGCTCTCTTGGTTGCTTTGTTGGGTCTGCTCCCGTCTCTGGCCATCCTCCCTCCACCCCAGCAGACGATGGCGTGGGACACCGCAAAAGCCACCACAGTGTATTTGTTTCTTTTACTTTTTATTCATGTATGTATGTAGAAGTGTCTGGTTGCATCAGCTCTGCTCTTTTAATGTTCTTTGTCCTCTTTGATGTTTCCCTCTTACACACATGAAAGAGGGATGTATGCTAGGGCTATAAGTTGTTTTTTTCCCTTGGCCTCAGTCTGGACCCTCTCTCCAAGGGCCCAGGCTGAGACCGATTTTTAATTTTTTCTCACATTCCCCCCACTTGTTTACACGTATGTATCTCACATTTTTTGCAAGGGGCGCCGCAAGTTGGCAGACCCGTCAGCGATCCTGTTCTGTCTCCCTGGAATGTTTGTCTGACCTTGAATGGGATTGTGCTGAAAATGTTTATTTCCCCTCAGGGATTATTAAAGTATGTCTGATTCTGATGTTTGATATCAACAAAACATAGCTAATTAGTAGAAATTAACTAGATTAAATCATCTCTCAAAGGTGTTGAGACATTGATGGACAGCGGAGAAGTAACTAAATCCAAATAAAAAAATGATTTTATTTTTTATAAGATATTTGGACTTAGACTTCCTTTTTATTGTCATTCAAAGTTGAACTTTACAGTACAAATAAGAACGCAATTTCGTTGCATTATCTCTTGGTAGTGCAGGATAAAAAAAAACAATAAGGTGCAGATATACAGTTGTGATCCAAATTATTAAACCGCCACACAATTTTGGTGTTTTAGCAAGTTGGACATTTATTCCGTATTTTGTTTAAAGTCATATCAAATAAAGATGTTTCAAATAGACAAATGCAACTCAAATCGTAACACTGTATTTTACAAAATACCAAAAAAGGACATTTTTCTTAATATCTCATTGACAAAATTATTCAACCCCTTGCAGATCATAACTCTTAAGAACAGAATTTGAATAAGGTCTTTTCAATCAGGTGTTGAAAACACCTGTAGATGTGATTAGAACCATAACGAGCAACAATTAAAATGATTGAAAAAGACTGACGCTCAGCTTCTTGTAGATGGTCAATGGTGTATTTGCAACATGGTGAAGTCCAGGGAGTGGTCAAAGAAGTCAAGAGAGGAGGTCATTTCTCTTCATAAGAAAGGATATGGATATAAGAAAATAGCAAAGACATTACACATTCCAAGAGACACAGTTGGGAGCATAATTCGCAAGTTTAAAGCTAAAGGCACAGTGGAAACACTACCTGGGCGTGGTAGAAAGAGGATGCTGTGTGTGTACAGTGGTGAAAAACCCCCGGGTAACAACTGAGGAACTACAACAGGACATTGCAGAGGGGGGAACGCAGGTTTCGTCCCAGACAATAAGGCGCGCACTACGAGATGAAGGCCTCCGTGCCAAAACTCCCAGGCGCACCCCACTTCTGACTACCAGGCACAAGGAAAATAGACTCCAGTATGCCAAAAAATCATCTGGACAAACCCCAAATGTTTTGGGAAACTGTTCTATGGAGTGATGAGACAAAACTGGAACTCTTTGGGCCTATGAATCAACGTTATGTCTGGAGGAGAAAAAAATGAAGCTTACAAAGAGAAGAACACCATTCCTACTGTTAAGCATGGTGGGGGGTCAATCATGCTCTGGGGCTGTTGCTCTGCCTCAGGTACCTGATAATCTTTTCCGTCGTCCTCACCACTCTCTGGAGAGACTTCCAGTCTGAGCCATTGCAGGCTCCAGTCCAGACAGAGATGCTGTTGGTCAGCAGGCTCTCTATAGTTCCTCTGTAGAATGTGCTGAGAATGGGGGGAGGGAGCTGTGCTCTTTACATCCGACGCAAAAAGTGCATGCGCTGCTGAGCTCTTTTTACAAGACCTCCGGTGTGTAGGGACAAGGTTATATTGTCAGTAATCTGCACCCCCAGGAACTTGGTGCTGCTTACCATCTCCACCGCTGTGCCGTTGATGAAGAGTGAAGTGTGGCTGGACCGGTGCTTCCTGAAGTCAACGATGATCTCCTTGGTCTTGTCGACGTTCAGGACCAGGTTGTTGGTTCTGCACCAGTCAACCAGATGTTTCACCACCTCCCTGCGAGATGTTGAAGATGTCTGTGAGAACCCCCGCCAACTGGTCTGCACATCCCTGAAGCACCTGGCCCGGAATGTCATCAGGTCCGGGGGTTCACTTTCCTCAGGGTATTCAGGACATCCGCTGTGTCCAAGTTGAGCGGCTGCTCATCAGAGCGAGGGGTGTTTTTTCTCGCCGGAGTGATGGATGTTCTCGCCGGAGGGGTGTTAAGTGCCTCAAACCTTTCAAAGTAGTTGTTTAGGTCATTTAGGAAGCTGATACTGTTGTCACAGGGACGGGGGGCAGCTTTATAGTCCGTGATGACCTGTATGCCCTGCCACATTCGTCGAGTGTTCGTGGGGTTCTGGAAGAAGTCCTGCACTTTCTGACTGTGAGCACCTTTGCAACCTTAATGGCACGGTTCAGGTTAGCTCTGGCTGTTTTTACTGCTACCATGTCGCTAGACTTAAACGCCTTGTTCCGAGCCTTCAGCATTGCACGCAGTACCTCACTGTTCATCCATCCAGAGTTTCTCTACGGCCCGTGTGGGGATGTCCTTGATAATAATAATAATAATAATAATAATAATGGATTCGATTTATATCGCGCTTTTCTATTGTTAAATACTCAAAGCGCTCACAGAGAAGTGGGAAGCCATCATTCATTCACACCTGGTGGTGGTAAGCTACATCTGTAGCTGCCCTGGGGTAGACCAACGGAAGCGTGGCTGCCAATTTGCGCCTACGGCCCCTCCTACCACCACCAATCATTCATTCATCATTCATTCACCAGTGTGAGCGGCACCACGGGCAAGGGTGAAGTGTCCTGCCCAAGGACACAACGGCAGCGATTTGGATGTTAATAGGTGGGAAGCGAACCTGCAACCCCCAGGTTTCTGGCACGGCCGCTCTACCCACTACGCCATGCCGCCCCTAATCTGATCACACTGACATCCTCCATGCACTTCTGAATGTATGCGGACACAGACTTTGCATACTCCTCCACACATGTGTTAGGATTATCGGTGACGGCTGCCTTGAACATGTCCCAGTCTGTGGTTCCGAAGCAGTCTTGTAATGCTTCCATTGCTCCCTCTGGCCAGGTCCTCACCTGCTTCACTGTAGCTTGCTTTCTGATCAGCAGGGGCTTGTATGCAGGAATTAGCATCACATATAGATGGTCTGAGGAGCCCAGGTGGGGGCGTGGTGCAGCTTTATACGCCTGTTTAATATTACTATAAACCAAGTCCAGCTTGCTTCCATCCCTGGTTGCAAAATTCACATATTGATGGAAATGAGGGAAAACTGTTTTCATGTAAACTTGATTAAAATCCCCTGCAACGATGAAAACTTCCTCTGGATGTGTAGTTTGCAGTTCATTGATGGAGCAGCACAAAGCATTCAAAGCTTCTTTGGTGTGAGCACTGGGGGGAATGTACACTGTTGTGAAGATCATAGCACTGAATTCCCGAGGTAAATAAAATGGCCTGCATTTTATAGTTAATATTTCTACATCGGGAGAGCAGTGACATGAGACGTTCTTCCCGTTGTTGCACCAGTTGTTATTGATGTATATACAAACACCACCGCCTCGGGATTTACCAGAGAGAGTGCTGCTCCTATCCGACCGAAACATAGTTAGCTCCTCGATGCTAACTGCCTCGCCCGGGACGAATGGTTTCAGCCACGTTTCTGTGAGAAATATGGCGCAGCAGTCTCTCATCTAGATAGATAAATAGATAGATAGATAGTACTTTATTGATTCCTTCAGGAGAGTTCCTTCAGGAAAATTACAATTCCAGCAGCAGTGTTTTGCATATGAATCCAGCTTCAGGTAGTCCAGTTTGTTCTCCAGTGAGCGGACATTTGAGAGCAGGATGGAAGGAAGCGGCGTTCTGTGAGGATTAGCCTTTAGCTTTGTTGTTAGCCCCGCTCGGCATCTCCGTTTCTGTTTCTGATCCCACCGCTTATGTCTCCTCTGTCTGCGGTCCCCTCTGGTACTAGGCTCCGCTGCCTCACAGGCCGCTGGATGTAGCCGGCGTAGTATTCCCAGGATAGCGAGGAGGTCCAACGTATACGCATCTTTCGGTCTAATACTGCCCGATCCATCCACATCCAAAATTGTCTGGCGGTCGTACGTTACTACGGAGTGTCCACGCTGGAAGCCAGCCATGAAATTCACAGAAATTACTGGTAGATTTGCCAAAATGTTCTATTACTACCAAGAGCCTCTGCAGCCGCAGCTGAGCAGGGCGCCGCCATCTTGAGACCAATATCTGGCTTGTATCTTCAGTAGGGATGTACATTTATAGATTTATGGATATGATACCCTAATCAATATTCCTTATCGATACCAGTATTTATCGGTACTCTTTTCGGTACTACATGTAATTTGTGGAAATAAAAAAGTGGAAAAGAGGCATTTTAAATAGCATTCCTATTTGCAGAAGAGGTTGAAGTCTTAAAGAAGTCAACTATGTGTGCAGTGCAAGGTGAAATGCAGTTATGTCATCTTCTTGTCAATAACACACACATCAAACTTTGGTTGCTTCCTTATTTGTCATTATTTAAAGCTGATTGTAATGTGTAGCAGCGGCAGCTGAACTCAATGTGACAACGTGTCATAGTTACCTCAGTCAGCTGGAATTAAAAATACAAATAGTTGTGTCGTTAGTCCAGAATCTTCACGGTCTTCATGGACCACATAATTAAAGGCCTACTGAAATGAGATGTTCTTATTTAAACGGGGATAGCAGGTCCATTCTATGTGTCATACTTGATCATTTCGCGATATTGCCATACTTTTGCTGAAAGGATTTAGTAGAGAACATCCACGATAAAGTTTGCAACTTTCGGTGCTAAGACAAAAGCCCTGACTCTACCGGAAGTCGCAGACGATGACGTCACAAGTGTGGGGGCTCCTCACATATTCACATTGATTTTAATGGGAGCCTCCAACAAAAAGTGCTATTCGGACAGGAGAAAACGACAATTTCCCCATTAATTTGAGTGAGGATGAAAGATTTGTGGTTGAAGATATTGATAGCGACGGACTAGAAAAAAAAAAAAACGCGATTGCATTGGGACGGATTCTGATGTTTTTAGACACATTTACTAGGATAATTCTGGGAAATCCCTTATCTTTCTATTGTGTTGCTATTGTTTTAGTGAGTTAAATAGTACCTGATAGTCGGAGGTGTGTCTCCACGGGTGTCTTGACGCCAGTGTCTCAGAGGAGTTGACGGCAGCTTTATGGATGGCACAAGCTCAGCTTTTCTCCGGTAAGAAGCGACGTTTTAACCACAATTATCTCACCGAAACCTGCTGGTTGACATTCTGTCGTGATTCATGTTCTCTTGACCGCGCTCTGATCCATAGGAAAGTTTCACCTCCGGGAATTTTAAACAAGGAATCACCGTGTGTTTGTGTGGCTAAAGGGTAAAGCTTCCCAACTCCATCTTTCTACTGTGACTTCTCCAATATTAATTGAACAAATTGCAAAAGATTCAGCAACACAGATCTCCAAAATACTGTGTAATTATGCCGTTAAAGCAGACGACTTTTAGCTG
Source organism: Nerophis ophidion (assembly GCF_033978795.1). Classification (NCBI taxonomy): domain Eukaryota; kingdom Metazoa; phylum Chordata; class Actinopteri; order Syngnathiformes; family Syngnathidae; genus Nerophis; species Nerophis ophidion. The sequence continues at coordinate 50,596,643 of NC_084628.1, forward strand.
TGTGTGTGTGCAGCGCTCATACTTCCTATAAACCCGTGACGTCTTGCGTAGACGTCATCGTAACACAACGTTTTTAAGACGAAACTCCCGGGAAATTTAAAATTGCAATTTAGTAAACTAAAAAGGCCGTATTGGCATGTGTTGCAATGTTAATATTTCATCATTGATATATAAACTATCAGACTGTGTGGTGGCTAGTAGTGGGTTTTAGTAGACCTTTAGGAACCAGTACTAAAAAAAAAAAATGGTACTTGGTATACAGCTCTTATCTTCACCACTAAACCTTTGAAATATGCTGACATATGTGCTGCCAAAGGTAAATAAACAGTAGCCATATTGAATGTTTGCCTTCATTTGACCACGTGAGGTAAGGAGGACGGCCTCTAGGTCACATGGTTACACCCCAGCAATTACACTGTTGATGATTGATGAGCATTCATATTTAAATGGTGGTGTTAAAAAGCAAATATATCTCCATCTTTAGTGATAAATGTGTCCCCCGGATGAACATGTGTCACAAACATTGTATTAGATGATATGTGGATGTTGTGCTTACTTGGACTGTGATGAAGCTGTGAGGACTCAGGTGGTTTGTCTTCATGCTCTTCAGTCTTCACAGAGACAACAGTCAGTGGAAACTTGCTGACATCAGCCTCCTCCTGCCCTACAGGACACTCTCCCTCCTGACTGATCCACACTTCCTCCTCTTCCTCTTTAATGTGGGGGGGCTGTGGATCCTCCTGTTGCTGAAGGGGACGTTCTTCTTGACGAGCGTTCATCTGTTGGACGTCCGCAAGACAACACAAACAAACTTCAGCTCAGATGTGTCAAATATTTTTTAGTCTATCAAATATAATATTTTCCAAGTGGACTGACACCACTTTGTGGTGATGTTCTTCTACACATGGAATAATCATCAGTTATTGATTATTATGAATTGTGTCATTGATCCTGTTTTCTGCATTTACATTAATTATTGATTAAAAAGTAACAACTTATGGAAAACCTCCTGCTGGGATTTTAATACCGTCATGACTGCATGAAGTCAGTCTGCACGTATAAAAGTGTCATTGTGCTGCAGCATCAAGTGACGCCAACTGGCTCCTCCCACTACCAACCTACCAGCCAACCTTGACGTGCACCTCCAAAATAGTCCCACCTCACGTCAACGGTGACCAGGACTACAGAGCTGTGGTCGGTTGGCTTTACTTTTACGCACAATATCCTCTCCTTGTTTTTCCTTCTGCAAAAGCAACATTTTTAGCCCAACAGACAAGAAACAGAAGTGCAGCGAAGCACGTGTAACAAGTGCCAGCGAGTGTGGCCGTGTGATAGTATGTTGCTTGAACCTCACTCACACCTTAAGGAATGTGCTGGCGTGAGAATATATATATATATTAGGGGTGGGCAAATTAATGTGTTAATTACGAGTTAATTCATCACTCTATTAACACCTACAATTATTTTATCGCACATTTGCGTATGTTGTTTACATGCTTTTATTTTGTTAACGCCTTTTCTTAACAAGATGGCGACGCCCGGACGGGCTTCGGCGTGGAGGAGCTCTTGCTAAAGATGGAACATTTGGCAAAAATACCGGACAATTCTGCAAATTTCCTGGCTGGCTTACAGCGTGGTCACTCCGGGATCACTTACGACCGCCAGACAATTCTGGATGTGGATAGATCGGGCCGTTTTGGACTGAATGAGGCGTGCTCACTAGACCGGGTAGCTAGCATGGGAATACTTTGCCGGCTACATCCAGCGGCCTGTGAAGCAGCGGAGTATATGTGTTGTCTGTCTATTTATGAATAATGCAGACCAGGACTGTTGGCTGAGTTCTTAACGTTTGCTTTCAGAGCGTGCATATCACAACATACAAGATGCCGTCATGGCGACACACAACCTATACCGGGCTACCACGCATGCTCGTCACTCCTGTTGCATGCTGGGTAGGGTAGTTCTTTTTTTCCCTGGCTCATAACATCACAATATAGTACCATGTATATGATGCCTTCAGTTTATCAAAGCACCAAGCAAACAATCGGAAAATTCCCATCATATCAAATCCTAGATAAATGATAAATAAATAAATAAATGTGTTGTACTTGTATAGCGCTTTTCTACCTTCAAGGTACTCAAAGAGCTTTGACACTACTTCCACATTTACCCATTCACACACACATTCACACACTGATGGAGGGAGCTGCCATGCAAGGCGCCAACCAGCAACCATCAGGAGCAAGGGTGAAGTGTCCTGCTCAGGACACAACGGACGTGACGAGGTTGGTTCTAGGTGGGATTTGAACCAGTGACCCTCGGGTTGCGCACGGCCACTCTGCCACTGCGCCACGCCGTCCTATGGTCATAATTATTTTAAGTGCACTACGCAGAATAAACACAGCATTATTGATATTGCTAGAACAGATAATTTGATCAAAAATTCCCTAAAACAGCCCACTACCTGTAATATAGGTTTTTTTAAACATAAGATCCCTGATTAAAAAAATGTTTCTGCTGTTACCTCAGAAATTGCCTGTTCAGATGTTATGATTGTGGCTCAGAGATTTGTATGTAGATTATATTTATTTTCCATAACAAACAGGATAACTTAAATACCCTGGTAGTGGCAATTAGCTTAAATGTTTGTATTTACATTTTTTGAGTTGATTTTCATAAAATATGCTATTTAACTGCTACTGTTTAACAAGGACTGATTTAAATTGTGTTTGCACAACAAATGTTTTGGGGGCTTTTGTTCATGTGAGAGAATATTCCAATAAAGGTGCACTACACACTACTTTTGAATTCATTATTGGGCTTTGTGTATACAATGCAGTTAATCGCGATTAATCGGAGAAATAGTGCGATTAACTTCGATTACAATTTTTAATCGTTACCCAGCCCTAATATATATATATATATATATATATATATATATATATATATACACATACATATATATACACATACATATATATATATATATATATATATATATATATATATACATATATATATATACATATAAATATATATATATACATATATATATATATATATATACATATAAATATATATATATATACATATATATATATACATATAAATATATATATATATATACATATATATATATATATATACATATAAATATATATATATATACATATATATATATATACATATAAATATATATATATATATATATATATATATATATTAGAATATTTGGGTACCTCATGATTTGATTACAAACAAAATATTGATGCATATTCAATTTGTGTGCAGTATATTAAAGCCATTTTTCATATTTAACATTTATTTAATTAAATATTTATTTTAGTCTGACTGAATAAGCATTAATCGCTTACAATTGTGCAAATAGTGTATTCATAATAACAAACATCAGTTGATTTAATTTCCATGATATGTCCACCCAATGCAGCTGAGATAGGCTCCAACACCCCCTGTCCCCCCTCGCAACCCCAAATAGGGACAAGCGGTAGAAAATGGATGGATGTTATCAAAGGAATAGAAGTGCATGCAAACATCATTTATATTTATTGTTAATAAAGTTGACACCAATACAAAATAGACCACTGCAATAATATTCTACTGTCATTATAATAATAATATTTGTAATTATTTTTTCATCCTGTAAAGCATCTTTGAGTACACTGAAAAGCGCTATACCAAATAAAATGTATTATTATTATATAATGTGACTTATTCCAGACTTAAATTTCGAGACGTTCGTTTCTTTCTAGTAACAAATATTCAATGATGTTAAGCGTGACTGTAATATACAACAAAAAACAGTTAAAGTATTAAATAAGTCAATATAATTCTCATAGAGAACATATAAAATACACTCCTCAAAAAAAACGCTCGCATTTGCTACAAAGGCCTGCTAGCGGGCTAACGCTAGCACGTTAGCTTCGAACAACATATGAGGTAAATAAGATAAATAATATGAAAATATATCATGTATATTACCTCATAAGCCGCGTGTACAAGAGAGGAGTGGAATATATTCTTCCTATTGTTACACCAGCAACTCTTTTTTGTCTTCTGTGGCCGGGCGAAGGAAGTGTGCACCACTCACTATTGTCCCAGTGAAACACGTGTTTGAAGGAAGTGTGCACCACTCACTATTGTCCCAGTGAAACACGTGTTTGAAGGAAGTGTGCACCACTCACTATTGTCCCAGTGAAACGCGTGTTTGAAGGAAGTGTGCACCACCTACTATTGTCCCAGTGAAACACGTGCTGGGCCAACATTTGTTCCGCGGTTGAGAACACCTCGATGACGTCACACAGGAGGAAGCACAAAACAAGATGGCGTCTGGCGGAGAATACGTTGTTTTGGTTATTATGGTTTCTAGGTCTTAATTACAACGTACATGTGCACATGTGTGTCGTTTAACAGAGTAAACGTCGTTATTAATTGTTTGTATGCGGATACATTAGTCTGAGTGCACTTTGACGTGCTAGCCTAGCCTGCTGGTTAGCTTAGCTTGTTAGCTGCTAACAAAGAGAGGCGGAAGTGATCGACACATCAAAGCAGAGATCCAATGTAAGTGTAAAGTGTTTTTATTGTGTGAAAATGTCTACATTACAAATGATGTGAGTGTTGCTGAATCGGTGACTAACTGCTGCTGTTGAAGAAATATTTGTGATGTTAGAAAAAAAAAACGATAGCAGAGTACAAGGAGGAACTTTGTTCAACAAAAGAGGAGAAGGAGCGACAACATCAACTACTGGACGCTGTTTTCAGGAAACATCAAGTTGTGTTACACATCCTTCCATCCATCCAACCATCCGTCCATTATCTTCTGCTTATCTGAGGTCGGATTGCGGGGGCAGCAGCCTAAGAAGAGAGGCCCAGCCTTTCTTTTCCCCAGCCGCTTCGTACAGCTCTTCCCGGGGGATCCCAAAGCGTTCCCAGGCCAGCCAGTTTCTAACATAATAGTGAGAGTCCAATCCATAGTGGGGCCAGCCGGAGACCATCCCGAGCAGGGACAGGTCAGCAACGCAGAGATGCCCCCAACCGATGCACAGACGAGCAGACCACCCTGGGTCCCGACTCTAGGCAGATATATATATATATATATATATATATATATATATATATATATATATATATATATATATATATATACACACACACAATAAAAACTAAATAAGATAAGGCTCAGAATTGGTTTCTTAACCAAACCTTTTGTTGTGTACCAGAGAAGGGAAGGAGGCAACAACCAGGGCAGGACTGCGGTTTACAAGGTTCATTTAAAACCTTTGATGAATGCGTGGCGTGTGTATGCTACTCAAAGTGAATGAGTACCCACCTGCTCCCAGTTCCACCCACACTGGTTTAACTGTAACTTAAATATTGGGTTTCACTATGTAAAGCGCTTTGAGTCACTAGAGAAAAGCGCTATATAAATATAATTCACTTCACTTCACTATGTGTAATATTAAATATGTAAATGTTACCAAGGGTTGTTGTCTGTAAATGTTGGTTGTATCTTTCGTCGTAATCCAAGAGTGCAAGGCGAAGAGGCAGGTCGTGGACATGCAAGAGGTCATGGGCAAGAGCAGGGCAGCGTGGTCTGGGTCCGAGCAGGGAGGTCGTGGATCGAGGAGAGCAGTCAGAAATCCGGATGCGAGTTGAGTGACAAGGCACAGATAAGGAAGGATAGCGTAGTCACTGAGGAAATACAAAAGGACATGAACCAGGGGAAAACAGAGAGATAGAGCAAAACAAGGGCAAGAAATTCACTGGGAAAACAGGGAATGTCAGACGTGATGCTTACTGGAAGGTTAGCGACGTTCTGGCAAAGGGTCCTCGGGTCTGCTGGTCTTTATGCTGCTCCCTCTCATCAAGTCCAGGTGTGTTGATTATTGATAGCGTGTAGGCTCGTTGCTGCGTGGGCGTGGTGCCCTCAGCACGAGCGAGGGCGCTTCTTGGTGCGCTGTCAGCAGAGGCGCCTCTTGGCTCACTGTCAGCAGAGGCACACGCAGCTCAAGCCGCTGAGGTAACGCGGGTTCGACTCCGCGTCATGACACCTTTCTACATATAAAGTGCAACATTCTCACATATAAAGTGCAACATTAAACTGCTTCAAGTTGTTGCTCAGATTAAATAAAATGACAAAACTTTTCTTCTACATACAAAAAGTGCAGCATTAAACAGTTTCAAGTCAACTCAGCCTCATATTAACTTTTCTTTTTCCCACCCTCCAGCCTTTAACCCTGATGACTTTCAATCAATTTTCATGTTTTCTGCCAGAAAAATCAGTTTATCCACATTGTCTGCAGAAAGAGCAGACCTGCTTGCAGTTACAATGTCCCCAGCTGTGAAAAATACCCTTTCGCTGGGCACGGAGGTAGCAGGTATGGTGAGGTAGTGCCTGGCTAACTTGGCAGTAAGAAGATATGTGGGCTCATTGTTCTTCCACCATAGAAGTGGGTCAAAATCGAGTTTTTAATGCACTATGGTCTTAAATCTGCTGCTGTAAAAACACCAACAGCATTTGTTATTGCTTTAGCCCTGCCTGAGTCGCAGAGTAGAAGCTGCTTGAATGCAGTGGGAGCAGTGTTTGTTCGTCTTTCTCTTCGTTGAAGCCATGTTATCCATTGTTGTATCGCACTGCAAAGCCGAAGTGTTCCCAGACGGGAGATCTTAACGATGCAGGAGGGTCTTCCAGCTCTGGCTTTTACACTTTGTAGTAGCCCGGTCGTTGTTAGCATGCTGTGTGTTGTGCCTCAGTGTGCATTGTTGACACAACGTGTGGTGCGCTACTTAATATGTCCGTGTGGAAACTTGTTCGATACACCTCCGAACCAGAACCCCCGTACCGAAACGGTTCAATACAAATACACGTACCGTTACACCCTTAATACACACCCATCTGAAGATTATAAAAAAAATATATATTTGGTGGGCCAAACAAAAGGACTCGGCAAACCAATGTTTGGTATGAGTGCTATGACCTCAAATCTATATCCTAATAACAATATATGTCACGATACATCATTTGGTATATGATTGATGATAGAAAAAATTCAAAGCGGGTTACAAAAGCTCCTAATTTGGCAGTTGACATATGCAGTAACATATTGTGTCTTTTCTAATTGTATTATTTTGTCGAAACGATTATTATTAATGTACTTGTTTATTTACTATTAATATCTGGTTTATTTATTTGACAAAATAATACTGGAAATTATGTAATATTTGACTGCATATTTCAGCAACTAAATTAGGAGCCTGTGTAGTGTCAGAATAATTGTTTCTAAGTTATCACAAAAACTTTGTGTTGCATTGAGTGACTGGTGAGAAGCAAAAGCTGTCTTTGAAACCTACCAAGAGTAAGGCTCGTAAAACTCCACTGTGTTGGGGAAAGTAAGATGATGGTGTTCCTGTTTTCTTTCATGTATTATAATCAAACATAAAGATATTGTCTGACCCAAGTACTACAAAAGCAAAGAGGAAGCAGAACCAGTGTCCCCTCCAGGGGACCTCTTTTTGAACCTACTTTTTCAACTGTTTTACGAACCTCTTTTTGAACTGTTTTACGAACCTCTTTTTTAACTCATTTACGACCTTTTCTTTTGAACTGTTCCGTAACCAAAGGCAACGCTGTTTACGACACACTTCCCTCTCGAAGTAGCTGTGGTCATGTGGTCGAAGAAAGTAAAATAAAGAAGGGGGAGTACAATCTTTCGCCAGAGCGTGGGTGACACTGTAAAAAGTTAGAGGTCGACAAGTTTCTCCTCAATTGAATCCAAATTGAATTATGTCTCTGTTTGATTCTTTGCATCTTGTCTTGTTTAATTGATGTCATCAGTGTTTGAACCTGACATGTAGCCTGTTTTAAAATGGTTTTATTACTAATTCTATATGAAATAATGTATCGTAAAATACATTTTAAACCATATCGTCTATCCATAGTAGAAAGTCCTGTCGTCCTGGTTTGTTTTTCTATTCCTGTAAATAATGTTGTAAAGAGCAGCGTGTTTGTGCGTCACTGAGATTTCAAGACACTTCATACGATAACTTGTTTTTCCTAAGTGCATGTAAAAGTACTGAATGCATTGTGTGACTGAGCAGACATGGTGTGTGTTTGTCTTGCAGACATCTGTGAAGAACATCTTCACCCTCAGCAACAGAAGTGGAGCTTCAGGATGCGGACAGAGGAGCCACAGCCCTCCCACATTAAGAAGGAAGAGAAATACCTACTGATGCCCCATTTTAAAAAGGAAGAGGAGGACCCACTGACACCCCGATTTAAAGAGGAAGAGGTGGATCCACTGACCCCTCACATTCAAGAGGAAGAGGAAGAGCACAGCATCAGTCAGCAGAGAGAGTATCTTGAAGGACTGGAGGAGGTTGATGTCACCAAGATGCCAGTGACTGGTGTCCCTGTGAAGAGTGAAGGTGATGAGGTGAAAGGTGAAAGTGAGGAGAGGGGAGGGGGGGAGCCTCCAAGCAGCAGCTCAACACAACACATGACAACAGAAGCTGATGGAGACCACTGTGGAGGATCACAAGCAGACAAGCTCTTAGCTCCACTATCAGATAGTGAGGACACAACGTCACACTCTCCTGACACTGATGATGAAGACTCTAAAGATGATAAGACATGTCACACTGACAACACTCACTTCACATCTTCTCTCAGTCACAAAACTTTTAAATACCATTGTAGTCTGAAAAGACACATGAGAACACACACTGGAGAAAAACCTTTTCATGTTTTATCTGTAGTAAAGATTTTACTAAAAGACAAAATTTGAAAAGACACATGAGAACACACACTGGAGAAAAACCTTTTTCATGTTCAATCTGCAGTAAAGATTTTACGCATTGGCACAATTTGAAAACACACATGAGAATACATACTGGTGAAAAACCTTTTTCCTGCTCAGAATGTGGTAAAAGTTTTGTAACAAATCAAACCTTAAAAGCACACATGAGAACACACACTGGTGAAAAACCTTTTCCGGGTTCAATCTGCGGTAAAGATTTTACTCTAAAGACCCTTTTAAAAACACACATGAGAACACACTCTGGTGAAAAACCCTACTCCTGTTCAAGATGCAACAAAAGCTTTCGTCACCGACAATCTTTCACAGTACACATGAGAAGACACCCAGGAGAGAAAGTGTTGAGTTGCAGTGTGTGTGGTGAAAGATTGTCTTCTAAGTACCAGTGTAAGAAACACAAGTGTGCTGGTGAGAACAGCAGCAGCAAATGAAACTGCAGGATTTGAAATAAACTGTCAAATCTTTCATTTTGACTTTCTAACAACATCAGCACATATAACATGTGTGACATCATTGTTGTGTGTGTACAATAATGTTATTATGAATCTAACATTTATAGATTAGACATTTCAGATTAGTGCTTTTATTTCAGTCAAGTACATGAGTTATTATACACATTTGTGACTTTAAAATGAAAAGATTTTTGACTGAAAAGGTGAGAATAAACAGTATATAAAATATGTTAGTTACAGTAAACATTTTAAGTGTAGATATCCATAATTTACTTTTATACTTATTCATAATATTGTTTCATATGTTTTATGTAATAATGAAGAGTTGCATTTTTTTTTTCAAATTGTAGATGATTCCATAGATGAACTCTTATATATGATGTACATATTTGTTTTACATGTGTTCATACCTTTGCTTTTGAGTACACATAAATCCCTCTTAGTTCATATTTACTGCTTCACATCTGAAACATCTTCTGGACCACTTCTGGAAGCATATTATTATTTACTTTATACATAATTTGAACAATTGTTTTTATACAAGATCATTTACTTTTAAAATGTGCGACTTTATGAATTATTTGTTGGGTCTCTATAATCCATTTTATTAATTATCTTTTTTACTCTCTTGCGTAATATGATGATTGTTTTGTGATTGTTTTATATGTATGTCCCCAGACTTTTATGCAATGAACAATGTATGCTTCAACTAAAGTTGGGTACAATAATTATAGTTAATATATTTATAAGTATTTATTTTATTCTATTTTGTATTGCACTCTATTTTTTTATGTTTTCTTTATATGACTTACATGTAGTGTCCAGCTTACTTCATCATCTATATTAACTCATAAAAATGTGATGACCTTTATTCCTTTAATTTCAATATTATCCATCATTGTTTGTGTTTTACATTTTTACAATCTCCAAATATGATATATTTAGTTTTATTGAAGTTTAGTGACAGTTTATTGACGTGCAGCCATCTATTTTATGGTCAAGTTCTCTCTGGATAAAATAAGACGAGAGTTAAATCAAGCTGTAATGAAGGTGAAGAATGGAAGATTATTATATACATAATTATATATAGTTACACTCAGTAGTGACAATTAAAGACACTTTCATCCTGTTCATTTGAGCAAAAAAAGAGAGTTAAGTGTAATATTGTAAACAGTAGAAGAATGTTAATATCAGCAGTCAATATTCCAACATTGTGAAGCTGACCTATGGTAAAAAACATATTCAGCATTAAAGGCTTTATGAGAGTGATGTAATTATCAGAATCAGAAATACTTTAATAATCCCTGAGTGGAAATACACATTTTCATTAACATGTGAATATTAAATGTAATAATGTATGATATTAATAAAATAGTAAAATGTTACTTTTGGGGATGTGTAACATCCTGAATGTTTTCATGCTGGAATAGTTTTAATTAGTAGAGAGTGAAACAAATGAGGAAGTAATGATAATGATGGTTTGTTTTTAGTCTGTTTATGAATAATTAAAGATAATTAAAATAGCAAAATGTAGCTTACATCCTCAGTGAGCTGATCTCCAGCAGTAAAGATGAGAGAAATAATGTGGAAAGGTCAGAAGTCAAAATGTTTCTTCAGGTAATACATGGAGCCTCTGCTGCCAACTATTTAGTAAAAAAAAACTATATATATATATATATATATATATATATATATATATATGTATGTATGTGTATATATATATATATATATATATATATAGAGAGAGAGAGAGAGAGAGAGAGAGAGAGAGAGAGAGAGAGAGAGAGAGAGAGAGAGGGTAGATATACAGATATATAGATTGATGGATATAATATAAATAACGACAAAGGAAATTTTAAAAGAACATGAAAACCTCCCACATTCTAAAATACATTATAAAAACGATTACCATCAAAAACAAAAATAATATCATGAGTGTAATATTAATTTTGTTTCTTGTTTTTCTTTCCTTATGCTACTTTTGTTTCAAAACATTTTTAAATATTTGAATATTTTCACGGAAATAAGTATTATGTGTTCTGTTTTTTGGGGGGAAAATTTGAAATGGACGAGTTTACTTTTATTTTCACAAGAAGTAAATAGTATATAATAAAATAGTTTTACCGGGGGTGGAAAGCTGGTTGTACTTATTCCTCTCGCGAGATTTGGAAAAGAGCTGGTTACTTGTTTCTCTCGCGAGATCTGACAACACCGAGCGCGAACCAAACACGGCGAGGATAAAGCAAGATGGCGTCTGACGGTGAAGACGTTATTGCAGTCGTCACAGTTCAGTGTTCTTAATCTGTGCCTCCATGTACGCATATATGTCCTTTATTACACTCTAGTAAATAGAGTAAACATCGTTAATAACTGTTTGCATCCGGTTATATTAGTCTGAGCGCACTTTGACGTTTCTCGAGCTAACTTAACTTGCTAGTTAGCTTAGCTTGTTAGCTGCTAACAAAGAGAGGCAGAAGTGATCAAAACACATCACTAAGTAGAGATCAAGTGTGAGTGTAAAGTGTTGTGATTGTGTGAAAATGTGCCAAAGAACGACAGCAGAGTACGAGGAGGAACTTTGTCCAACAAAAGAGGAGAAAGAGCGACAACATGAAAAACATCAAGTTGTGTTACACAGAACAGGTTTGTTTACTTCTTACTCTCACATCTTTACTAACTTTATATTTCATTATTAACACTATTCTTCAATAGATTGTCTACAGGAAGATTAATTGTCATGTGAGGATGATGCACTAATTGTTTTACATTGTTCATAAAACGAGATAGTGTCAGACACACAATATTTATGAGAGGTTGATGTTTGTAACAATGTGTATCAACATGTTTACACAAAACTCACACAGTCACCGGGGGAATATTCCAGAGAGCAGGTTAAGTGCAAAGTCCTGAGTATGGAAAGCTCGAGAGTTTTACCTCCAAAAATAAGAGAGGTAAGACAAATTCAGAGTCAGTTACCATGGTTACTGATGCTGTAAACCTAGCCTGCTAGCTGGCAGGTTTGACAAGTTATATATGTGTGTCAAAGCTATACTGACCTGCTATTTCCTTCATGTCGGTGTTCGTTGATGCAGCCATTAATGTTGCATTGATTATTGAAAAAACAGCCTGCTCTAAAGATGACATCTTGATCTCATACCATCTCAAACCAATTGACTGTTCATTATTAAGTGAAGTGTCTTATAGTCGCTTAAGTTCGTCTTTTACCAAGCAACACTATGTTTTATCCAGTTACTCAATTAATCGGAAACATTTCCCGTAGAACACTTGATTAATAACATTTTCAATAGCTAGAGCCCATTATTTCATGTACGATTTAATACTTAGCATGTAGGAGCTAAAATGTGTTTTGTTTGTGTCCTGTAGACATCCATCAGCTGATTGGACACCAAGAAGAATGTCTCGCTCATCTGCAGGGGGACAGTTTCACTTTAGAATATCCACAGCCCTCACATTTTAAAGGGGACAAGGGGGATTCACAGCCCTTTTATTTTAAAGAGGAAGAGGAGGGAGAGTGTCCTGTAGGGCAGGAGGAGGCTGATGTCAGCAAGTTTCCACTGACTGTTGTCTCTGTGAAGACTGAAGAGCATGAAGACAAACCACCTGAGTCCTCACAGCTTCATCACAGTCCAAGTAAGCACAACATCCACATATCATCTAATACAATGTTTGTGACACATGTTCATCCGGGGGACACATTTAGGACTAAAGATGAAAATAAACTTGCTTTTTAACACCAACATTTAAAAATGAATGCCCATCAATCATCAACAATGTAATTGCTGGGGTGTAACCATGTGACCTAGAGGCCGTCCTCCTTACCTCACGTGGTCAAATGAAGGCAAACATTCAATATGGCTACTGTTTATTTACCTTAGCAGCACATATGTCAGCATATTTCAAAGGTTTAGTGGTGAAGATTAGGGATGTATTTGTGTATACGTGTATTTGTATTTAACCGTTTCGGTACGGGGGTTTCGGTTCAGTTCGGAGGTGTACCGAATGAGTTTCCACACGAACATATTAACCTAAAGCCTTAACAAGCTGCTCCGCTTCGTTATGCCTGTCCCTGTCAGTACTCTACACAGCACCCAGCATTGTCCCACCCACAAAACCATCTGATTGGTTACAGAAAGAGCGGTAACAGCCAATCAGCAGTTCATATTCAGAGCAGTAACAGCCAATCAGCAGTGTGTATTCAGAGCGCAAGGAGTCAGTGGTCCACCGTCGTCATGAGCAGGTAGGTGTTTAGCAGGTAAGCATCAGGCAGCGGACTCTCCCCAAATTATAATAAACACCTCCCAGTCAACTACAAACCATGTTTCCATATGAGTTGGGAAATCCTGTTAGATGTAAATATAAACAGAATACAATGATTTACAAATCATTTTCAACCCATATTCAGTTGAATATGCTACAAAGACAACATATTTGATGTTCAAACTGATAAACTTTTTTTTCCCCGCAAATAATCATTAACTTTAGAATTTAATGCCAGCAACACGTGACAAAGAAGTTGGGAAAGGTGGCAATACCTACTGATAAAGTTGAGGAATGCTCATCAAACACTTATATGGAACATCCCACAGGTGTGCAGGCTAATTGGGAACAGGTGGGTGCCATGATTGGGTATAAAAGCAGATTCCATGAAATGCTAAGTAATTCACAAACAAGGATGAGGGTCACCACTTTGTAAGCAAATTGTCGAACAGTTTTAGAACAACATTTCTCAACAAGCTATTGCAAGTAATTTAGGGATTTTACCATCTACGGTCCGTAAAATCATCAAAAGTTCAGAGAATCTGGAGAAATCACTGCACGTAAGCAATGATATTACGGACCTTTGAGCCCTCAGGCAGTACCGCATCAAAAACCGACATCAGTGTGTAAATGATATCACCACATGGGCTCAGGAACACTTCATAAAACCACTGTCAGTAACTATAGTTGGGCGCTACATGTGTAAGTGCAAGTTAAAACTCTACTATGCAAAGCCAAACCCATTTATCAACAATATCCTGAAACGCCGCCGGCTTGGCTGGGCCCGAGCTCACCTAAGATGGACTGATGCAAAGTGGAAAGGTGTTCTGTGGTCTGGAAACAGACGACGTGGTGTCCTCCAGAACAAAGAGGAAAATAACCATCCGGATTGTTGTAGGCGCAAAGTTCAAAAGGCAGCATCTGTGATGGTATGGGGGTGTATTAGTGCCCAAGGCATAGGTAACTTACACATCTGTGAAGGCACCATTAATGCTGAATGGTCCATACAGGTTTTGGAGCACCATATGTTGCCATCCAAGCAACGTTATCAGGGACGCCCCCTGCTTATTTCAGCAAGACAAGTGTTACAACAGCGTGGCTTCGTTGTAAAAGAGTGCGGGTACTTTCCTGGCCCGCCTGCAGTCCATACCTGTCTCCCATTGAAAATGTGTGACACATTATGAAGCATAAAATACAACAGCGGAGACCCCGGACTGTTGAAGGACTGAAGCTCTACATAAAACAAGAATGGGAAAGAATTCCACTTTCAAAGCTTCAACAATTAGTTTCCTCAGTTCCCAAACGTTTATTGAGTGTTGTTAAAAGAAAAGGTGATGTAACACAGTGGTGAACATGCCCTTTCCCAACTACTTTGGCATGTGTTGCAGCCACGAAATTTTAAGTTAATTATTATTTGCAAAAAAAATAAAGTTTATGAGTTTGAACATCAAATATGTTGTCTTTGTAGTGCATTCAATTGAATATGGGTTGAAAAGGATTTGCAAATCATTTTATTCCGTTTATGTTTACATCTAACACAATTTCCCAACTCATATGGAAACAAGGTTTGTACTAGTAACATCACTATGAGCCCGTTGACGTTCTAGAAACAAACAGCAGCTCAGCTCGCTTGCAGTCCTGGCTTGAGGTGAAGGCTAATTAGCTTTTAACATTAGCGCATTTTGCTGTGTGTGTGTGTGTGTGTTACAAACAGCAAAGCCCTGTCCGTCTGTTATTTCACTTTTCCTTTTTATGTGTTAATTGAGCTGTTTTGAAGCATCAAACAAGGACATTATGTTAAATGAAGAGTTTCTGTCTCTGATCGTTGATATAATAATGAGTTTTAGGTATTTCAAAGATGGCGCTAGTATGTGCTTTGGCCTGCTGTGTCTCGCTGTCAGCTCTGTTCGTTTTTGTGTTGTTTGCGTCTATTTTCGTCTCTGTCAGCTCACTGCTTGTGTATGACGAAGAAGGCCCAACAAAGGATGTACTTCCTGCGGCAGCTGAGGTAACTTAAGGTGCCGACCAAGATGCTGGTGCAGTTTTATTCAGCCATCATCGAGTCCATCCTCACCTCCTCCATCACTGTGTGGTTCCCCGGCACCACAGTCCAGGACAAGCATCGACTGTGTAATTGCTGGGGTCCAAGTCAGCTTTTTCACCTGCATGGATTCCTGCCTTCCTTTCCCGCCCCCTGGTTCCTCTCCCCCAGCGGCAGTGTCTCCGGCGCCGTGGTAAACGTGGCGGCCAGCTGGTGAAATTTAGGGCACTCCTGGCCCGGCTTCCCATGGCTTCCCGAAGGAGGAATGGTGCGGTATCCGGTCTCCTCCTGCACCCATGCTCGCTGGATCCCATTGGTTCCTGGCTTGTTCCTATATCGTTGGTTTGGAGGATGAGACTTGCCGCCGTTGCTCCTGCTGTCCCCGCCCCCGGAGGCGCGGGGTGGATTCCCGCCACCTGCGGGCTGTCTGTCGGGCCCCACCTGGAATAGCTGCGGCCTTGGACGTGGTGGCCCCTGCCAGGTTCAGTCTTGTGAACGCAAAATCTTTGACAAACAAAACGATTATCCTGAACTTCCCGCAGACTTGACCAATTCTGTGTGACGGAAACATGGCTGAGAGCCGGTGAGTCCGCCCCTCTTAATGAACTTCTGCTTCCAGAGTGTTCCTACGTTTATTCTCCGCGGTCGTCTGGTCGAAAAGGAGGAGGATTAGCAGTGGTTTTTAAAAATGAATTTAAATGCCGTCTGATACGCCTGCAATCCTCCTTTTCAAGCTTGGAACTGTGCATGTTTGAACTGGGTCTTTCTGATGTCGTCCTGTGTGCCGTCGTCCATCGACCACCCAAGTACCACAAAGACTTTATAACTGACTTTTCTGAAATTTGGGCTGAAATCCTGCCTAAATATAATCTTGTCCTTATTGCTGGTGATTTTAATATTCACACCTAAGCCCAGACGAGTCGCTTTCCAGGAGCTTCCTGACTCATTTAACTTTGTACAGTCTGTGTGTGGTTCCACACATGAACGCAGGCATAAACTCCATTTAGTGCTCTCGTATGGTTTGCGACGCTGTGTTCTCTGATCATATGCCGATCCTGTTTGATATTCCCACTCAGTGTCCGTTACATTGTGCGCTCCGCCTCAACGCTCTCGCATGTTTAATTCTTGGTCTCCTGCTCTGTTTTCTCTTCCATTTTTTAGAATCTTTGTGATGATAATTCTGCAGCCTCTGTGTGTCTGAATACTGAAGAGTTGGTTTCTGGGTTCAACTCTATTTGTTTACAAACACTGGATACTATCCCTCCTTTCAAGTTCCGCCGCGCCAAACCCACACCTGAGCCCTGGTTGAATGACATCACTCGTGCGGCCAGGCGCGAATGTAGGAGAGCAGAGAGAACAATGGAAAAAAGACAGGCTGCATGTGTCTTTTGCCATTTTTAAAGAGAGCATGTTGTCCTCCAGCAAAGATGAATAAATATCTATCTGAGATTATAGCTTCTAACTGTAACAACCCCAGAGTTCTGTTCAAGACCATTAGCATTGTCATTGATGCTCCCAAATCTGTTGGTTTTGATGCTTCTTCAGAATTCTGTGAAAATTCTGTCCACTTTTTCACTGACTAAATTGTGTCACCTAGAGCCAGTTTATCTCAGCTTTCCTAGGACCTTTCTATTCCTCTGCACTTTTCTTCTGTTTTCCATCAGTTTGAGCCGGTGTCCTTTTCCTTTCTAAAGGACACGGTTAGTCATATGAAGCCCTCTGGTTCTCCTGCAGATGCCCTCCCACCTCGCGTGTTTAAGGAGGTACTTGCTACTATTGGATCAAGCGTCCTTAACATTATCAATAGTAGCCTCTCTTCTGGAATAGTACCAGCAGAGTTTACAGGATGGAAGAGGGGTTAGTGCGTCTGCCTCACAATATGAAGGCCCTGAGTAGTCAGGGTTCAATTCCGGGCTCGGGATCTTTCTGTGTGGAGTGTGCATGTCCTCCCCGTGAATGTGTGGGTTCCCTCCGGGTACTCCGGCTTCCTCCTACTTCCAAAGAAATGTACCTGGGGATAGGTTGATTGGCAACACTAAATTGGCCCTAGTGTGTGAATGTGAGTGTGAATGTTGTCTGTTTATCAGTGTTGGCCCTGTGATTTTATGTTGTTTAGTCCAAGTCGCTCTCCCTCCCCTCGGCACTTATAACTACTGTACGTAGGGATTTATCTCGACTCGTCTTGACGACTGCAACGCCCTGTATGTAGGCATTAGCCAGGCCTCCCTCGCCTGCCTGCAGCTCGTGCAGAACTCTGCTGCTCGTCTGCTAACACAGACCCACAGGCGTGAGCACATCACCCCCATACTAGCGTCCCTTCACTGGCTCCCTGGGCTCTACCGAATCAATTAGTAGAACTACTATTTGTTTTCAAATGTCTAAACAACATCGCTCCAACATACATCTCCGACCTCCTTCGGCCTTGCTGAACACGCCCCCCACCCCCACCTGATCCCTTAGATAATGGGGGGGGGGGCAGTAACGTCAGCTGCTGTTGACGGTCTCTTACACAAGGCTGAAGCTAAGCGGTGACAGAGCTTTCGCCGCTGCTACTCGCAAGCTCTGGAACAACTTAACTTTGAGTGTTAGACAGGCCTCCTCTCTTCCTGTTTTTAAATCACTCTTAAAAACACACTTTTATTCCATGGCCTTTAACATTCTGTGATCTCCATTTTGCTATGGCAGCCCATTATGCACCTGCTGTGAACCTGTTTCTATGTTTTATTTATTATCTATCGGGCTTTGTTTGTGTTGTGGTGTGTTTGCTAGTTTCCCTTGTGTTATCTTTTAACCTGTCTATTGTACAGCACTTTGTGGTAAATATTAAATGTGCTTTATAAGTAAAGTTGATTTGGTTTGATTTGAGCAAAGCTGGACTTTTCTAAAGAATGTTTGTTTTCTCCTGTCCCGCAGACGTTGAAGAAGAACCTCTACCCCATGAGCAGGAGAAGGAACCACAGTCCCCCAACATACGCGAGAAAAAAGAGGTACCACATTCCCAGCACAGCAAAGAGGGAGGAGAGGAGCCACATCCCCCCCACATTAAAGAGGAAGGCGAGACGCCACAGACCCATAATGTTAAACTGACCCTTCACATTAAAGGGCAAGCGGAGGACCCACTGATCTTACACATCAAAAATGAAGAGGAGGACCCACTGACCCCTCACTTTAAGGAGCAAGAGAACCTGCTGACCCCTCACATTAAAAAGGAAGAGGAGGACCCACTGACACCCTACTTTAAAGAGGAAGAGGAGGACCAAGAGCCGCCGCACATTAAAGAGGAAGAGGAGGAAGAGGGCATCAGTCAGCCTAAATGGTTGGAGGAGTTCCCAGTGACTGGTGTCCCTGTGAAGAGTGAAGATGATGAGGTGAAAGGTGAAAGTGAGGAGAGGGGAGGGGGGGAGCCTCCAAGCAGCAGCTCAACACAACACATGACAACAGAAGCTGATGGAGACCACTGTGGAGGATCACAAGCAGACAAGCTCTTAGCTCCACTATCAGATAGTGAGGACACAACGTCACACTCTCCTGACACTGATGATGAAGACTCTAAAGATGATAAGACATGTCACACTGACAACACTCACTTCACATCTTCTCACTGTCACAAAACCTTTCAATACCATTGTAGTCTGAAAACACACATGAGAACACACACTGGAGAAAAACCTTTTTCTTGTTCACTCTGCAGTAAAGGTTTTAGACAAAGTATCAATTTGAAAGTACACATGAGAACACACACTGGTGAAAAACCTTTTTCCTGTTCAACCTGTGGTAAAGGTTTTGCACAAAGTCAGGATGTGAAAAGACACATGAGAACACACACTGGTGAAAAAGCTTTTTCCTGTTCAATCTGTGGTAAAGGTTTTACAAGAAGTACAGATGTGAAAAGACACATGAGAACACACACTGGGAAAAAATCGCATTCCTGTTCAATCTGCAACAGAAGCTTTTGTGACCGATCAAACTTTGTAGCACACATGAGAAGACACCCAGGAGAGAAAGTGTTGAGTTGCAGTGTGTGTGGTGAAAGATTGTCTTCTAAGTACCAGTGTAAGAAACACAAGTGTGCTGGTGAGAACAGCAGCAGCAAATGAAACTGCAGGATTTGAAATAAACTGTCCAGACTTTCATTTTGACTTTCTAACAACATCAGCACATATAACATGTGTGACATTGTTGTTTGTCTAACAATCTGTTTAATATGATCTTTACATTTATAGATTACATAGTTTGAAATATAAAATTATTACTTATTTGTACTTCTAATTGTTAATAATCCCATAGATTATCACCTTTATATGATATACATATGTACTGGTTCACATCTGAAACATCTTCTGGACCACTTCAGGAAGCATATTATTATTTACTTTATACATCATTTAAACAGTTGTCTTTTATACAATTTTAAAATGTGTGATTTTATGAATCATTTGTTGGGAATCTGTAATCCATTTTATTATTATCTTTATTACTCTCTTTTGTATTATGATAATTGTGTTGTGATTATTTTAAATGTATGTCCCCAGACCTCTATGCAATAAAAAGTGAGAGAAAATGTCTGAATTGTTTGTGGAAGGATGGTTTTGTTTTTCAAACATACATTTGTGAATTAAAAACATCCATCCATCCATTTTCTACCACTTTTCCCTTTGGGGTCACGGGGGGCGCTGGTGCCTATCTCAGCTACAATCAGGCGGAAGGCAGTGTACAACCTGGATAAGTCGCCACCTCATCGCAGGGCCAACACAGATAGACAAACAACATTCACACTCACATTCACACATTAGGGACCATTTAGTGTTGCCAATCAACCTATCCCCAGGTGTATGTCTTTGGGGGTGGGAGGGGCCTATCCCCAGGTGCATGTCTTTGGAGGTGGGAGGGGCCTATCCCCAGGTGCATGTCTTTGGAGGTGGGAGGAAGCCGGAGTACCCGGAGGGAACCCACGCAGTCACGGGGAGAACATGCAAACTCCACACAGAAAGATCCCTTATTGTGTTTTAGACATTTTTTTTTTTTCTTTTTCAACATCCCCAAAACAATATTAATATCAATCAAAGTTTGGAATGTCAGG
The DNA here is from genome assembly GCF_033978795.1 of Nerophis ophidion. Classification (NCBI taxonomy): domain Eukaryota; kingdom Metazoa; phylum Chordata; class Actinopteri; order Syngnathiformes; family Syngnathidae; genus Nerophis; species Nerophis ophidion. Next base: position 50,617,325 of record NC_084628.1, read on the forward strand.
GAAAAGCCGATATTGTACATCGTCTCACAGGGATTTCATTCATTCATTTCATTCATAAAATATAGTGTTTATTTTGTTTCCCTATCGCAGAACGAACAAGTGTTGTCTTCAATTGCAAAACAACATCTTAAAAATTATTTAAAGTTATCAATCCGGGGCTTTTTTTCTTAAATTAACCCTTTGGCGTTTGGAAGAATGGAAACTTTCAAATTATGGGTATTTTCTTTTTTTTTTGTTCCAGAGAAAATACAGTAAAGAAGAAATAGTAAAGAAGTAAAAAAAAAAAGATTTACAGGAATCACAATATTTTGAACAAAAGCCTTTATAATTGCTTAAAATATTTTGTCTGTTTGCAGGTCGTACTTAATGAAACATTCAAGTAATAAAATATTTTATCAGTCAATAAGTGCATCAGCGACCAAATGCCTTTTTCAAACCATTGCTGTACAAAGATGGATTTGTTTCTCATTTTAATATAAGAACAATTCCACAGTGGAGTATTGTGTGTGATGAAGTTGTGTTTGTAAATTAGTTTCCAGTACAACAACACTTGCTGGTAGGGATGGGTACTGTTCACTTCTAATTCCATGTTTTATGTGTTATATATGTCAATATATTGTGTGTTTGTATTTTGCCAACATGGTAGAATCACATGAGAGGCAGGTTGTATCATGTTTTTCTGTCAGAAGAGCAAGGTTTTGTTTGGACGAGCAATATGTAGCTGTATTGACAAGTATGGCAAGTTCCTGTAAGCGTTGTAAGAAAAGCAAAAGGGTGCATTGCCAAAGGCGTAAAGCACATGGTATTCCCGCTCACTCTCCCATCCAAATACTAACCAGGCCTGACCGGGCTTACATTCTCAGAGCTGACCAGATCCGGCATGCTCAGTGTAGTCTGGCCGTAAACTGAGCAAATAACCTCAACATCAGATTGTTAAATGTGACAAGCTGCTTGACAGGACCTTTCTGCAATGAGCAAGGTGCTCTTTTTCTCAGCCTCTCCAACTCTTTGGACGTTTACGCCACTGCTAGCACTGAAGTGCCTTGATGGCACGTGGGTCACTGTTGGTGATACTGCAAACCTTGCTATCAATCTCAAAGCCGGTCCAAAGTAAACAAACATGTATGAGTTGAAAGTGAGAGTAGTAAAGCGGGGCTCAGTGTGACGTGAGGGTGCATCCAACACACTTACAGTCCAAAGTAAACAAACATGTATGAGTTGAAAGTGAGAGTAGTAAAGCTGGGCTCAGTGTGACGTGAGGGTGCATCCAACACACTTACAGTCCAAAGTAAACAAACATGTATGAGTTGAAAGTGAGAGTAGTAAAGCGGGGCTCAGTGTGACGTGAGGGTGCATCCAACACACTTACAGTCCAAAGTAAACAAACATGTATGAGTTGAAAGTGAGAGTAGTAAAGCTGGGCTCAGTGTGACGTGAGGGTGCATCCAACACACTTACAGTCCAAAGTAAACAAACATGTATGAGTTGAAAGTGAGAGTAGTAAAGCGGGGCTCAGTGTGACGTGAGGGTGCATCCAACACACTTACAGTCCAAAGTAAACAAACATGTATGAGTTGAAAGTGAGAGTAGTAAAGCGGGGCTCAGTGTGACGTGAGGGTGCATCCAACACACTTACAGTCCAAAGTAAACAAACATGTATGAGTTGAAAGTGAGAGTAGTAAAGCGGGGCTCAGTGTGACGTGAGGGTGCATCCAACACACTTACAGTCCAAAGTAAACAAACATGTATGAGTTGAAAGTGAGAGTAGTAAAGCGGGGCTCAGTGTGACGTGAGGGTGCATCCAACACACTTACAGTCCAAAGTAAACAAACATGTATGAGTTGAAAGTGAGAGTAGTAAAGCGGGGCTCAGTGTGACGTGAGGGTGCATCCAACACACTTACAGTCCAAAGTAAACAAACATGTATGAGTTGAAAGTGAGAGTAGTAAAGCTGGGCTCAGTGTGACGTGAGGGTGCATCCAACACACTTACAGTCCAAAGTAAACAAACATGTATGAGTTGAAAGTGAGAGTAGTAAAGCGGGGCTCAGTGTGACGTGAGGGTGCATCCAACACACTTACAGTCCAAAGTAAACAAACATGTATGAGTTGAAAGTGAGAGTAGTAAAGCGGGGCTCAGTGTGACGTGAGGGTGCATCCAACACACTTACAGTCCAAAGTAAACAAACATGTATGAGTTGAAAGTGAGAGTAGTAAAGCGGGGCTCAGTGTGACGTGAGGGTGCCCAACATCTAAGAGAACAGCCATATTGGCAACCTCAGGTGGACATGAATTAGTTAGGATGTTCAGTGACAAGCTGGGAACTGTCAAAGCTCAACTCACCAATTGCTTGAACACAAACCTCATTAATGACAATTAAGACACTTTTACATCCTCATCAAGTAAGAAGGTTTTGACCAAAAAAGAAGCTACTCTCCCGAAGTTGGAGCCAAATGCCTTGGGGACACAAGTTTAATGGTCAGTTGAGAAATCTATGGCGTCACATTAGTGCCAAAAATCCAAGCGCATAAAAACTGTTATCGCGCGCTGATTCTCCACTTCGTACACGCGCGCGACACCCATTTGCGCGCGTCTGGTGCCTTTGTGCGCGCGCGTGGCGTCCTTTTTGCTTGCGCCCGGTGTCTTTGTGCGCCGTCTTGGTTTTGGCACTTTGGGGGCGATTATGTTTAGACCGCCCCTCCTTTCTGATTGGTCAGGCGAAAATAGCTGCAGGCCAATCAGACGTATAGCAGGGCGGGTCATGGTCAATATGTATCAAGATGATACAGCTCCTGTCGACAAACACATTCTAAAAGTCCAAATTAGTGGAGTTGTGGAAAATGCCAATTGAATTTGATCTAAAAGTCTTTAAAGAAGGTAATGTCTCATCTGTTGAGAGAACATCACATAGTTAATGAAGAGTCAAGATCAATATCTCTCTTTTCATACAATCAGTCCACACATGTCAGTCAATGATGGAAATTATATTTTCAAATGTGTTTTCTTTCCTCACTTGTCTGTTTAAAAAAATATTGTTATTCATTTAATATTTGTATATGTAAATATTGAATGTATGCCACAATGGGGGACTATTAATTTTCTTTCCTCTACTTTAAGTTTACACCAGAGTCTACCTGAAGCCACTTATCTATGCGTACTTCATATCAGGACCACATGATTAGCATATGGGCCTAATTATTGATGTTATGATTGCAATGACTATTTTAGTAGAATAATGAATGACAGGTTATCACTACAACTAAGTAATATGGTTTTAATATTACTATAAAAAGTATTTACGTTTCTGCAAACAACTCAAACTATGGAAAATGAGATATCAGCCCAGATCAGTATAGATGGCAGAGTTAAAAATATGTATTTAAAAAAACAACAAAAAAAGCTAGCTCCATACATTAGGCAAATTCAATCTGAGAGATAATTGTATTAAAGACTTACTTGTTCAGCCATGAAAACCTGATTTCCTTTCTTTTTAATCCCAGGGAACTGCCATGGACCTTTCATCATAGATATGAATAAACACTCCATGTTTCTCCATCTTACCTCGGACTGCTGGTCCCCATCATTTTATTGATGTCAATGATACATGTACTATTTAATTATACACATACATACGATACTCAGACATTTATAACAAATCGAACCGTTTGGAAATTAGTTGAAAATTGAGAAAGTTATGGTTATTTAAATAGTACATGTATGGCGTCACATTAGTGCCAAAAATCCAAGCACATAAAAACTGTTGTCCCGCGCTGATTCTCCACTTCAACTCATTTCCAAACAGTTCGATTTGTTATAAATGTCAGAGTATTGTATATTTAAATAGTACATGTACCATTGACACCAATAAAATGATGGGGACCAGCAGTCCGAGGTAAAATGAAGAAACATGGAGTGTTTATTCATATCATATCATTCATTAATTTGCCTAATGTAGGGAGCTAGCTTTTTTGGTTGTTTTTTAAATACATATTTTAAACTCTGCCATCCGTACTGATCTGGGCTGATATCTCATGTTCCATAATTTGAGTTGTTTGCAGAAACGTAAATACTTTTTATAGTAATATTAAAACCATATTCATTAATTGTAGTGATAGCCTGTCATTCATTATTCTACTAAAATAGTCATTGCAATCATAACATGAATAATTAGGCCCATATCAATCAATGTTTATTTATATAGCCCTAAATCACAAATGTCTCAAAGGACTGTACAAACCACTACGACTACGACATCCTCGGAAGAACCCACAGAATGCTAATCATGTGGTCCTGATATGAAGTAGGCATAGATAAGTGGGTTCGGGTAGACTCTGGTGTAAACTTCAAGTAGATAGAGGAAAGAAAATTAATAAATTAATCACATTAACTATGTGATGTTCTCTCAACAGATGAGACATTACCTTCTTCAAAGACTTTTAGATCAAATTCAATTGACATTTTCCACAACTCCACTAAATTTGGATGATTTAGAATGTGTTTGTCGACAGGAGCTGTATTATCTTGATACATATTGACCATGACCCGCCCTGCTATACTTCAGATTGACGCTCAGCTTTTTTCGCCTGACCAATCAGAAAGGAGGGGCCGTCTAAGCATACCCGCGCCCAAAGTGCCAAAACGAAAATGCACCGCGCGCACGAAGTGGAGAATCAGCACGCGATAACAGTTTTTATGCGCTTGGATTTTTGGCACTAATGTGACGCCATACAAATAGTCAGCTACTTTTGTTGAAGTCCAATTGACAGCGAAATGAACAAGGTACACAACAGGGTATTTAAACAGGATGGTTTCAAAGGGTTTCAGGCAGGTTAAATGAAGTTTAATTGTATGCAATATTCCTAACATTCATGGTAGTAAAACATTCTTCAATGACGTGGCCTCATTTTGGTATATTTTTAATTACATCTGCGGTCCCCTCCAAGGTTTCTCATTGTCATCCCATTGGGTTGAGTTTTTTCTTGCCCTGATTTGGGATCTGAGCCAAAGACGTTGTTGGGGCTTGTGCAGCCCTTTGAGACACTTGTGATTTAGGTCAACTAAGTCAACTTAGGTCAACTAAGTCAACTTTGCTACTAAAGTGACTCAAACATCAGAGTAAGTATGTGGTGATACTAACCTTCGATAGCTCAGTTGGTAGAGCGGAGGACTGTAGTTGCTCATGCTGGAATCCTTAGGTCGCTGGTTCAAATCCGGCTCGAAGGATTACTCTTTTTTTTAAAATGATTAAATCAAGATAAACAACACAAGATACACTTACAATTAGTGCACCAACCCAAAACATCCCTCCCTCATTCTCACTCATTCATACATTACATTTCTGTGTGATGTGGTTCAAATAAGAATCCAAATAATGTCTTACATCCTGAGGATGTAAACTGTGTGTTGTTTTGGCGTAAGATATTTACGAAACACAACCTGTCTTACAGTAAGATGTTTCTTTCTGTAGGGATAGTGATGCAATGGATTATGTGTCTCACTACGGACTAGAAGATTCTAGGTTCAACTCCTAGCCAGCGTGCTGTTGTTTGTTAACTCAACTGAAACAGTATTCTGTACAATTTTAGGGGGAGTTTATTTTGCTTTTTTTTTTTTTTTTTTTTTAAATCTACTAACTGAAACATGTGTTTGTTTTCTCTTTATTATTGCGAATGTATAACCGGTAGTTGTATCTGTTCTTATACCGTTTAAACTATCTTTCTTCTAAGCAAGGTTCATCTACACTTGAAGAATTAATTATTAGCCTGCTAAGAACTTTTGAACATTTCTGAAAAATCTGCCAAATGTTTGCAATAATCATAACATTCTCGGTAATAAAACATTCTTCAGAAGCATTTTGGTACATTTTTTAGAGACCCTGACATGCTCAGTCATGGAGCGTAAGACATTCTTTTTGAGCTTCCGGGATTCAATTACCTGTTCTGCTGACCAATACTAGACTTTGAGACCCCTTGGAAAGACCTCCTTCCACCCCTCAAAAGTCACCAATAGGGCAGACCTTGGTTACATTTGAATATGTAAACCCAAGAAAATGTTTCGTAGCTGAAATAGCTCAGTTGGGAGAGCGTCAGACTGAAGTTCTGAAGGTCCCTGGTTCAATCCTGGGTTTCAGCACAACTCGGTGAGTTTCCAAATCAATTCGTTTTACTAATAATCCTTCTGTGGCTCTTACAATACTGAAATGGTCTCCCTGACCTGCCAGCCTTGCTGGTGGAATCCTAGTATCAGTAGTTACACACCTTTCCTCTCTTTTTAATTTGGACAACTGTTACGTGGTTTAACGGTGTATCGTTCCTTAAGCCAATGTTTGGTCTTTAACTGAGCCTTACATCGGGCTGTTTCAAACACAAATTTGTTGTCTTGAGGGTTTGTCTTGGACTGTATAACTTGAAACTGAGAGTAATAAAGCTGAGCTCAGTGTGAGGTGAAGGTGCATCCAACACACCTACAGCAAAATATTAACCACAACTTTTTCATACAGATACACTGTCTAACAATTTGTGTTTTAGGTATTGTGGTTAAACCTTCAGATGATCACATTAACGCTCTCCCACCTGAACTAAAGTGGATGTGAGGGATGTTTTTGAATTTCAGTTTTTCAAATGAAATAGAGAAAAAACAATCATTTTTGAAAACTATTTAAATTAAAAATAGATTCGAAAGACTGCTGCAGGGGGGCAAAGGGACATTTTTTGAGAAATGTATGGAGGTCAGCATCAGCCACTTGAACCCTCAGATTAAAAGTCTGATGCTCTGCCGACTGAGCTACCCAGGACCTTTGATGTGCTGATATGTCCAACATCTGAGATAACATCCATATTGGCAATCTCAGGTGAAAGTGAATTAGTCAGCATGTTCAGTGACAAGCTGGGAACTGTCAAAGTTCAAGCTCCCCAAGTGCTTGAACCCAAAGCTCATTTTTGACAGATAGGCCAGTTTTACATCGTCATCAACAAAGAAGGTTTTGACCAAAAAAGAAGCTCCTCTCCCAAAGTTGCCAACTCTGAGCTGCATTTAACTTGGATGCTCCCCAAAATATTGCCAGAAGCATTTTGCTTTAATTTTTAGTGGAGGTTAGCTGCAACAGGTAGAGCTGGTGAAGGCCCAGGCTGCAACAAATAGAAGGTCACTAGATTTTAAAGTCCAACATAAGCAGTCAGTAAAGCCCTGTTTTGGTAGTAAGCCTCATGTAAACTGTGTGTTCCTTTGGCCTAAGATGTTTACGATATACAACTTGTACTACAGTAAAACATTTCTTCACATAGGGCTAGTGGTGCAATGGATAACACGTCTGACTACGAAGCAGAATATTCATGGTTCAACTCCTGGGTAGCTCATTGGTTTTCGTTAATTGAACTGAAACAAAATTCAGTGCTGTTTCTTTGAGAGTGTTTTTCTCCATTTAAAATAAATACCTACTAACTGGAACATGCATTTTTTGTCTTGTTATCATTGTGAATAGATAACTGGACGTTGTATCTGTTGGTATACTCGGGACATTCAATCAGAACAAAGTGGGTGAGGAAAAAGGTGAAACAAAACAAATCTTACCTGAGCACGCCTTCCTCTTGTTAGAGTAAAAAATTGTTGGGGCTTGGTCACTAGCATTCAAAGTAGATGTGACTATTCTGTCTATGAACATGAACAGGGAAGCAAACACATTCTCAGTCTGGATGGTTTGTTACAGCCGTGATGGTATAGTGGTTAGTACTCTGTGTTGTGGCAGCTGCAATCCCAGTTCGACTCCGTGTCATGGCACTTTAGCCTTTCTTCAAGCTATACTTTTTTGATGATGATTTTTGAAAAAAGAGGTATCTTGTTCCCTCTGGTAAGTGGTTGAACAAGATGTGAAACCAACCAGGTACTCTGGTGAAATTAAGAATATCTATTTGATGTCATTACAGTATTGTCCTTGATGCATCATTTAATATGACTGATGTGTGCTTTGTGCTGTTACTTTATCACTTGGTAAAATTGTATTATAAACTCAGTCAGTCGATCTATACTTTCTTTCTTTTATTTCTTTCTTGTGTTTATTTCATTGAACATACTTACAACATAATACATCAGACAATTTCATACCATTTCACATTAAACATCATGTCCGTGAACAAGACTCCGAGGTACTTGAACTCCTCCACTTGGGGCAGGGTCTCCTCCCCAACCCGCAGATGGCACTCCACCCTTTTCCGGGCAAGAACCATGGACTCAGACTTGGAGGTGCTGAGTCTCATCCCAGTCGCTTCACATTCGGCTGCGAACCGATCCAGTGAGAGCTGAAGATCCTGGCCAGATGAAGCCCTCAGGACCACATCATCTGCAAAAAGCAGGAACCTAATCCTGCAGTCACCAAACCCGATCCCCTCAACGCCCTGACTGTGCCTCGAAATTCTGTCCATAAAAATCATTGACTTGAATCCTGGAAGTCAGAATGAAAGTCTGATGTTCTTACGACGGAACAATTAAGGGTTTCTTCACAACACGTAAAAATAAATAAAAATGAAGCAAGATGCTTCTGGCAACATTTTACTTGCATATTTGACCCCGTTCTTGGAAATACTGGTAGATTTGATTGAAATGTGTTGCTTTCTTGAAACAGAGCCAGTTCAAAGCAATGTTCTCAAATGTTTAGCAGGGTTAAGGTCCAGTCTCTGGAACGGACATTCCAGAAACCTGCCTGAAACCCTTTGAAAACAGTTTTTATGTGTGTTTAATATTGTTGTCTTGTTGGAAAAGCTGCTTGTGTACAAAGATCAGCCTTTTCACTCTTGATTGGAGGTGAGGCAAAGTCTCATCTGACCAGTAAACTTTTCTCCCAAAACTGCTTTGGGTTCAAGCACTTGGTGGGCTTGAGGTTTGACAGTTTCCACTCTGTCACTAAACATGCTTCCATCCATCCATTTTCTACTGTTTATCCCTTAAAACTGGACAATTCAAGGCATGAGCCGACTACAGCAGTGATGAACAAACAATATGAAAGTAGGTTTGAGGTTCTCGGTCACATGACTGAAGCTACTGACAATTGAAATGTTCTTAGTGAGCCAATGACAAGTACTTTATTGACGGTCCCTTAAACTAAAGCACTTGTCAGCAGGGACTGACAGACGTGGCATGAGTTTTCAAACAGTCAGCCTGGCTGGATGTTGAATGTCTGTTGAATATCCAACTTGGAACTCATTTGACCTCTGTTTGGCATTTGGAGATCACTCCAGCAGCACTGAGAGCAGTCTGAGTCAAACTACCTTTAGATAAATGTTACAATTGTCAATGCCAACAAAGAAATGGACTCAAAAAACGCTATAAAAGTTATGTTAGCTTGATGCTAATATACATTGGCTTTGCTATTGACATGCTACTGATTAGCATTAGCAATTTCTCATGACGTTAACACCCACCAAATGAGTTAATTAAAACTATAACTAAGATGAATGTTAGTATCAGACAGCTGGTGCATAATAAATCCAATATATACAGTATTAACACTTTTTTGGGCGCAACAAAAAACATTATGAATTTACACTACAGCCATTTAGCGTACTGGACTTGCAAATGTAAATAAAGCTACATGTAAATGATGATATGAAAACAAAAAAAACAAAAAAACAAAGGGTAACGAAAGGACCGCAATTATCAATAATAATCTTATTTTTAAACTTTGCAATATAAATTTATCACAATCAAAATGATTAACACACACAAAAGTACCAAAAAGTCGTACTGTTGAGGCTTGGTATTGATTTGGAGGTAGTGGAATGTGTTCCGAATCAGTTGAAATGTGAACAGTACCCATCCCTACCAGCAAGTGTTGTTGTATTGGAAACTAATTTACAAACACAACTTCATCACACACAACACTCCACTATGGAATTGTTCTTATATTAAAATGAGAAACAAATCCATCTCTGAACAGCAATGGTTTGAAAAAGGCATTTGGTCACTGATGTACTTATTGACTGATAAAAAATAGTTTATTATTTGAAGATTTCATTAAGTACAACCTGGAACAAGAAAAAAACTCATAACTTAAAATGTTCCATTCTTTCTAAGGCAAAAGACTTAATTTAAGAAAAAAAAAGACGGAATTGACCACTTAAAGTAATATTTTGGATGTTGTTTTGCAATTGAAGACAACACTTGTTCGATCTGTGATTGGGAAACACAATAAACAGTTTATTTTAAGAATGTATGCAAAGTAAATCTCTGTGGGATGATGTACAATATTGGCTTTTGTCTGACACTCCAAACTTTGACTGATATTGATGTTGTTTTGGGGATGTTAAAAAAGAACATAAAAAACAGTAAAACAAATGTTTAAAACACAATATATATAATACATCCACAAATGTAAGTTTGTAAAAACAAAACCATCATTTCACAAAAAAAAAATTCTGCCATTTTCTCTCACTTTTATACTGCATAAAGGTCTGGGGACATACATATAAAACAATCACAACACAATCATCATAATACAGAGTAATGACGATAATGAATAAAAATGATTGTAGAGACCCAACAAATGGTTTAAAAAGACACATTTTAAAATTGTATGAAAGACAACTGTTTAAATGATGTATAAAGTAAATAATAATATGCTTCCTGAAGTGGTCCAGAAGATGTTTCAGATGTGAACCAGTACATATGTATATCATATAAAGGTGATAATCTATGGGATTATTAACAATTACAAATACAATATTTCATATAAAATTGTATGATGAATATACAGGATATATATAATTATATATATATAAATATATATATATATATATATATATATATATGTGTGTGTGTGTGTGTGTGTGTGTGTGTATACATGCACACAAAATGTTTATTGCATGTAAAATATGTATTGTACTGTTTACTATCTAATCTACTCAAATTGTTCTGTCCATTTTTTAATAAAAGTACACAATGGTGCATATTAATGAATGTACTTGACTGATAAAATCATTCATATAAAATATCTAATCTATAAATGTGGAAGCATATTAAACAGATTGTTAGACAAACAACAATGTCACACATGTTATATGTGCTGGTGTTGTTAGAAAGTCAAAATGAAAGTCTGGACAGTTTATTTCAAATCCTGCGGTTTCATTTGCTGCTGCTGTTCTCACCAGCACACTTGTGTTTCTTACACTGGTACTTAGAAGACAATCTTTCACCACACACACTGCAACTCAACACTTTCTCTCCTGGGTGTCTTCTCATGTGTACTAAAAGGTTTGATCCTTCACAAAAGCTTCTGTTACAGATTGAACAGGAATGGGACTTCTCTCCAGTGTGTGTTCTAGTGTGTACTTTCAAACACCAGTTTTCTGTAAAACCTTTACCACAGATTGACCGGGAAAACGGTTTTTCACCAGTGTGTGTTCTCATGTGCACTTTCAACCATTGACTTTCTGTAAAACCTTTACCACAGATTGAACAGACAAAAGGTTTTTCACCAGTGTGTGTTCTCATGTGTACTTTTAAAAGGGGACTTTGTACAAAACCTTTACCACATTCTGAGCAAGAAAAAGGTTTTTCACCAGTGTGTGTTCTCATGTGTACTTTCAAATGTTTACTTTGAACAAAATCTTTACCACATTCTGAGCAAGAAAAAGGTTTTTCACCAGTGTGTGTTCTCATGTGTCTTTTCAAATTTTGACTTTCTGTAAAACCTTTACCACAGGTTGTACAGGAAAAAGGTTTTTCACCAGTGTGTGTTCTCATGTGTACTTTCAAATGTTTACTTTGAACAAAATCTTTACCACATTCTGAGCAAGAAAAAGGTTTTTCACCAGTGTGTGTTCTCATGTGTACTTTCAAATGTTTACTTTGAACAAAATATTTACCACATTCTGAGCAAGAAAAAGGTTTTTCACCAGTGTGTGTTCTCATGTGTCTTTTCAAATTTTGACTTTCTGTAAAACCTTTACCACAGGTTGTACAGGAAAAAGGTTTTTCACCAGTGTGTGTTCTCATGTGTATTTTCACATCTGTACTTTGTGTAAAACCTTTACCACAGGTTGAACAGACAAAATGTTTTTTACCACTGTGTATTCTCATGTGCAATTTCAAACTCCAACTTTGTGTAAAACCATTACCACATATTGAACAGATAAAAGGTTTTTCTCCAGTGTGTGTTCTCATGTGTCTTTTCAGACGACAATGGTATTTAAAGGTTTTGTGACAGTGAGAAGATGTGAAGTGAGTGTTGTCAGTGTGACATGTCTTATCATCTTTAGAGTCTTCATCATCAGTGTCAGGAGAGTGTGACGTTGTGTCCTCACTATCTGATAGTGGAGCTAAGAGCTTGTCTGCTTGTGATCCTCCACAGTGGTCTCCATCAGCTTCTGTTGTCATGTGTTGTGTTGAGCTGCTGCTTGGAGGCTCCCCCCCTCCCCTCTCCTCACTTTCACCTTTCACCTCATCACCTTCACTCTTCACAGGGACACCAGTCACTGGCATCTTGGTGACATCAACCTCCTCCAGTCCTTCAAGATGCTCTCCCTGCTGATTGATGCTGTGTTCTTCCTCTTCCTCTTTATTGTGAGGGGTCAGTGGGTCCTCCTCTTCTTCCTTAATGTGTGGGCTCTGTGGATCCACCGCTTCCTCTTTAAACTGGGGGATTAGTGGGTTTTCCTCTTCCTTTTTAAAATGGGAGATCTGAAGGTATTCCTCTTCCTTCTTAATGTGGGAGGGCTGTGGCTCCTCCGTCTGCATCCTGAAGCTCCACTTCTGTTGCTGAGGGTGAAGATGTTCTTCACAGACGTCTGCAAGACAAACACAGCATCTCTGCTCAGTCACACAATGCGTTCAGTACTTTTACATCCACTTAGGAAAAACAAGTTATCGTATGAACTGTCTTGAAATCTCAGTGACGCAGAAAAACGCTGCTCTTACAACATTATTCACAGGAAAAGAAAAACAAACCAGGTTGATTGATTGATTGATTAATTGATACTTTTATTAGTAGATTGCACAGCACAGTACATATTCCGTACAATTGACCACTAAATGGTAACACCCGAATAAGTTTTTCAACTTGTTTAAGTCGGGGTCCACGTTAATCAATTCATGGACAGAACTTTTTCATATGGATAGACAACATAGTTTAAAGGGATTTTGTAATATATTATTTCACATATAAATATTAACAGAACAATTTTAAAACAGACTACACAGGCTCCTAATTTAGTTGCTGAAATATGCAGTAAAATATTAAATGATAAATAATGATAAATGGGTAGAGGTGCAACGGTACGTGTATTTGTATTGAACCGTTTTGGTACGGAGGTTTCGGTTCGGTTCGGAGGTGAACCGATCCGACACGGACATATAAGTAGTGCCGCACGTTGTGTAAATAATGCACACCGAGGCACCATGAATTGATTTACGTGGACCCCGACTTAAACAAGTTGAAAAACTTATTCGGGTGTTGTACAGAATATGTACTGTACTGTGCAATCTACTAATAAAAGTTTCAATCAATCAAAAAAACAACAACACACGGCATGCTAGCAACGACTGGGATATGATAGACTGACCACACCTCCTCTTTTCACGAGATATGTCCTCTTTATGGAGATGTCCAGGTGGAGTTTCTTAAATGCCTCGAATGTCCGGCATTTTAAGTTATGGTTGCGTGTATTTTCAATGTACGTTCAGGGTTAAGAAGGGGTTAAAAACAAAACAAAAAGTGGTGCACGCAGCAGCATTCGTGAGGGAGGGCCAGAGAGAGCGAGAGAGTTATGATAAACGCGCATGCGTCGCCAGGCTCTGATTTTTATCCTTTGATTAATCAGATTTAATTTTTTATTATCTATAGCAGGGGTGTCAAAAGTGTGCCCTGGAGGCCATTTGCGGTACACAGCTAATGTTTTAAAGGCCCACAGCACATTCTAAAAATACTATTAAAATAAACAAAAACATAAACAAAAGTGAAATAAAAGAGCTTAAAGGCTAAATGTAATTTAGAAAAAGTTGCAACGTTGACTAATAAAACTAAGCTGTTTTTTTTCTTTCAAACTGTCATTGCTTAAAACATAATATTGAATCAAAATCTATTTTATTATGAATTATATCCAAGTTTCCCAATACTTCACATCAAATATTCCACTAAGAAAAATATTTTTGGTGGAAGATTTAGCAAATGTGTTAAATAAATAATTAAAAAATGTATATTTTGTTTTTTTCTTACTGTACCGAAAATGAACCGAACCGTGACCTCTGAACCGAGGTACGTACCGAACCGAAATTTTTGTGTACTGTTACACCTCTATAAATGGGTTTTACTTATATAGCGCTTTTCTACCTTCAAGGTACTCAAAGCGCTTTGACACTACTTCCACATTTACCCATTCACACACACATTCACACACTGATGGAAGGAGCTGCCATGCAAGGTGCTAACCAGCACCCATCAGGAGCAAGGGTGAAGTGTCTTGCTCAGGACACAATGGACGTGACGAGGTTAGTACTAGGTGGGGATTGAACCAGGGACCCTCGAGTTGCGCACGGCCACTCTCCCACTGTGCCACGCCGTCCCTATTATTACATTATTCCCAGGATTATTTTCTCAAATAAAGTAACCAGATATTAACAGTAAATAAACAAGTACATTAATAATAATTGTTTTGACAAAATAATACAATTAGAAATGACACACTATGTTACTGCATATGTCAGCTGCCAAATTAAGAGCCTTTGTAAACAGTTTTGAAATTCTTCTATCATCAATCATATACCAAATGATGTATCGTGACATATATTGTTATTAGGATATAGATTTGAGGTCATATCACTCATACCAAACATTGGTTCGCCGAGTCATTTTGTTTAGCCCACCAAATATATTTATTTTTTTATAATCTTCAGATGTGTGTGTATTAAGGGTGTAACGGTACGTGTATTTGTATTGAACCGTTTCGGTACGGGGGTTTGGGTTCGGTCCGGTGGTGTATCGAACAAGTTTCCACACGGACATATTAAGTAGAGCACCACACGTTGTGTCAACAATGTACACTGAGGCACAACACACGGCATGCTAGCAATGACCGGGCTACTACAAAGTGTAAAATCCAGAGCTGAAAGACACTCCTGCCTCGTTAAGATCTCCCGTTTGGGAACACTTGGGCTACGCAGTGCGATACAACAATGGATAACATGGCTTCAACGAAGAGAAAGACGAACAAACGCAGCTCCCACTGCATTCAAGCAGCTTCTACTCTGCGACTCAGGCAGGGCTAAAGCAATAACAAATGCCGTTGGTGTTTTTACAGCAGCAGATTTAAGACCATATTGCATTAAAAACTAGATTTTGACACACTTCTATGGTGGAGAAACAATGAGCCCATTTATCCTCTTACTGCCAAGTTAGCCAGGCACTACCTTGCCATACCTGCTACCTCCGTGTCCAGCGAAAGGGTATTTTTCACAGTTGGGGACATTGTAACTGCAAGCAGGTTTGCTCTTTCTGCAGACAATGTGGATAAACTGATTTTTCTGGCAGAAAACATGAAAATTGAGTGAAAGTCATCAGGGTTATAGGGTGGGGAGGGCTGAAGAAAAGTTAATCTGAGGCTGAGTTGACTTTAAACTGTTTAATGTTGCACTTTTTGTATGTAGAAGTAAAGTTTTGTCATTGTATTTAATCTGAGCAACAACTTGAAGCAGTTTAATGTTGCACTTTATACGTGAAAATGTTGCACTTTATATGTAGAAAGGTTTTGTGTATATATATATATATATATATATATATATATATGTATATGTATATCTTTATATATATATATATATATATATATATATATATATATATATATATATATATATATATATATATATATATATGTATATCTGTCCAGAGTCAGAACCTGGGGTGGACCGCTCAACTGTGCAACGGTTGGGGACATTTCTGCGTTACTGACCTGTCTGCGCTCGGGATGGTCTCTGGCTGGCCCCACTATGGACTGGACTCTCACTATTATGTTAGAAACTGGCTGGCCTTGGAACGCCTCGGGATCCCCTAGAAAGAGCTGTATGACGTGGCTGGGGAAAGGAAAGGCTGGGCTTCCCTACTTAGGCTGCTGGCCCCGCGACCCGACCTCAGATAAGCAGAAGAAGATAGATGGATGGATGTGTAACACAATTTGATGTTTCTAGAAAACAGCGTCCAGTAGTTGATGTTGTCGCTCCTTCTCCTCTTTTGTTGAACAAAGTTCCTCCTCTTATTCTGTTGTCGTTTTTTTTTTTTTTTTACATCACAAATATTTCTTCAACGGCAGCAGTTAGTCGCTGAGTCACCAACACTCACATCATTTGTAACGTAGACATGTTCACACAATAAAAACACTTTACACTTACATTGGATCTCTGCTTTGATGTGTCGATCACTTCCGCCTCTCTTTGTTAGCAGCTAACAAGCTAAGCTAACCAGCAGGCTAGGCTAGCACGTCAAAGTGCACTCAGACTAATGTATCCGCATACAAACAATTAATAACGACGTTTACTCTGTTAAACGACGCACATGTGCACATGTACGTTGTAATTAAGACCTAGAAACCATAATAACCAAAACAACGTATTCTCCGCCAGACGCCATCTTGTTTTGTGCTTCCTCCTGTGTGACGTCATCGAGGTGTTCTCAACCGCGGAACAAATGTTGGCCCAGCACGTGTTTCACTGGGACAATAGTGAGTGGTGCACACTTCCTTCAAACACGTGTTTCACTGGGACAATAGTGAGTGTTGCACACTTCCTTCGCCCGGCCACAGAAGACAAAAAAGAGTTGCTGGTGTAACAATAGGAAGAATATATTCCACTCCTCTCTTGTACACGCGGCTTATGAGGTAATATACATGATATATTTTCATATTATTTATCTTATTTACCTCATATGTTGTTCGAAGCTAACGTGCTAGCTTTAGCCCGCTAGCAGGCCTTTGTAGCAAATGCGAGCGTTTTTCTTGAGGAGTGTATTTTATATGTTCTCTATGAGAATTATATTGACTTATTTAATACTTTAACTGTTTTTTGTTGTATATTACAGTCACGCTTAACATCATTAAATATTTGTTACTAGAAAGAAACGAACGTCTTGTAATTTAAGTCTGGAAT